>NC_069501.1:371695513-371890351 GCF_027579735.1 Bombina bombina
GTACCAGAACATTATTAAACAATTCATTTATTATAAATGACCCTATTTGAGTATAAACCAACAATAAATAGTTGTATAACACACCTGCACATCTTACTTGAGAAAACCTCATCAGTTTTTCCCTGGACCAGGGTGTTCTGTGTAAGGATATGCAATAGAGCTCCGCAGTGCTTTTTTGCTTCAGTATCTTTTTTACACATGGATTCTTTTTTTTATACCTCTCAGTACCTGCTTGTGCACAGCTTTCTTCAGAAAACCTCAGCAAAAATGATTTCACTGGAGCAGGGAATTCTGGTTGAAGGATATGAAACCCATTTTTTTCTTTTATGATTCAGTTAGAACACACAATTTTAAACAACGTTACAATTTATTTACATGATCATTTTTACTTTGTGCTCTTAGGGCTAGATTTATCAAAGTCATTCTCCTTTAATTCCGTCCAAAATAGCGCATACGACCTGATCATCATATTCATCACAGCACTCTGCACTTATAATTGCGCAAATCTGAAAGAAAATTCTTCACACTCCGCTTGCATTCGCCTACGCGCACGGGCGCGCTCCCGAGTGCAAGAATATACATTAGTAATAGGCGTAATTTAACAGCCCGACCTACAAATACGCCCAGTTTCTTATTTACCATTGCTTTGCGCCGATAGGGAACTGCAATTTCGGCTTCAATTACGTGTTATATATTTCGCCATACAGACTGAGGCGAACACCATTATAGTACATGCTTTTACATCTTGTGATGCAGTACTTTCTTTTAACTAACTTTTCAAAGGCTCAGCGCCAAGAAGAGACTGTTATTGCCAGAAATTTGCGCTTCCACTGGCGCATATGGTTACCAACAGTTTATATATATATATATATATATATATATATATATATATATATATATATATATTTTTTTTTTTTGCAATCTTATATTATCAACATATGACAAAAAAGCACAGAAACATTATATAATATAAATATAAGCTAAATATTAACTTAAAAAAACGCTTTTTTAATCATCAAAACATGGCGGCGTAAATATTTCTGGGGATGTACTGTGATAAATAGAGAGTAAATGCTGTTTCAGACAGGCGAAACTTATCATTATTACGCCCCAACTCGCCTGTGCAAAGTTACATAAATGTTTTTGATAAATTGAGGCGCACATGTGGCCTTCTCCGGAGGCGAGCTGGGGCGCAGTTACAGGCGAAGCACATACAGAGTTCGCCTAGCCTTTGATAAAACTATCCCTAAGTATCCTTTGTTGTAGGAGCATACATGCACTACTGGGAACTAGCTGAGGCACAGAGTGAGACAATGACAAGAGGCATATATATGTAGCCACCAATCGTCCACTAGTTCCCAGTAGCACATTGCGGGTCCTGAGCCTAACAAAGGATACCAAGAGACTAAAGCAAATAAGATAATAGAAGCTATCTGAATCATGTTTCTTTTTAATGACCTGTAAATTATTTTTGCAGTGTCTCATTATTTTGCTACCCATATCCATTGATTCCTTTATGCACATGCAGTGTACTCTAGGCAGCTTTTAAAACACAAATAGATATAATGTCTATTATAGGGACATAAAACCAACATTTTTTTTATTTCATGATTCCGATAGAGCCTGCAACTTTAAACAACTTTCTCTTTTACTTCTATTATTACATTTCTTTGTTCTCATGGTATCTTTTGTTGAAAAGCAGGGATTTAAGCTCAGGAGTATGTCGTTAGCACTATATGGCAGCTGTTTTGCAAGAATGTTATCCATTTGCAAGAGCACTAGATGGCAGCACTATTTCCTGGCATGTAGCGCTCCAGATGCCTACCTAGGTATCTCTTCGATAAAGAATAACATGTGAACGAGGCAAATTGAAATTGTATGCTCTATCGGAATCACAAAAGAGAATTTTGGGATTTTATGTCCCTTTATATGCAAATAACTCACACATATAAACAAGTGGAAAACTATACATAAAGGGACACTGAACCCAAAAAAATTTTGTGTGATTCACATAGAGCATGAATTTTTAAGCAACTTTCTAATTTACTCCTATTATCAAATTTTCTTCATTCTCTTGCGATCTTTATTTGAAATGCAAGAATGTAAGTTTAGATGTCGGCCCATTTTTGGTGAACAACCTGGGTTGTTCTTGCTGATTGGTGGATAAATTCATCCACCAATAAAAAACTGCTGTCCAGAGGTCTGAACAAAAAAAACAACAACTTAGATGCCTTCTTTTTCAAATAAAGATAGCAAGTGAAAGAATAAAAATGGATAATAGGAGTAAATTAGAAAGTTGTTTAAAATTGTATCATCTATCTGAATCACAAAAGAAAAAAATTGGGTTCAGTGTCCCTTTACTCCTAAAAAAGTTTAGTGAAACTGTTAGATATGGTTGTAGCAGAGTTTAAAGGGATATGAGACCCAAATTTTTTTCTTTCATGATTCAGATAGAGCAGGATGTAGCCACCAATCAGCAAGCGCTAACCAGGGGGCTGAACCAAAAATGGGCCGGCTCCTAAGCTTTCATTCCTGCTTTTCAAATAAAGATTCCACGAGAACGAAGAAAATTTGACAATAGGAATCAATTAAAAAGTTGCTTAAAATTGCATGCTCTATCTGAATCATAAAAGAAAAATAATTGGGTTTCATATCCCTTTAACATTAGAGCAGATTCAGATAGAATAATGTAAAAAAAAATAATTTGAATGTACTATTTATTTTGGTTAAAATGTTGCTTCTTCCTCTCTGACAATATTTATTGTCGGCACTGCTTAATAAATAAATATTTCTGTCAGGTTAAGACTAAGGCATTTTATTTTCAGTTTATCATGGTAAATTTGGAAATATTCTATAGCCGAAAAATAGGGTAGAATATTTGTTTGTTTCCTTTTGTATTCTTTCTTTTTTGTGTTTTGCGTTAGGATCATAGTAACTAAATTAATCACATTAGGATACTGAGTATAAACAAATAATATTGCCAGTGTTTATAGTCTGACTGTCTGAGAGATCAACAAATTTACTAAGCTTCATACCTCCAAGTTGGTCACAGACAACCTTATTGGTAAAACAGCAATGTAAACCTAATGGCAATAAAAAATAACTGAACAACTGAATGTTGCTAAAGGGACAGTCTACAATAGAATTGTTATTGTTTTAAAAGATAGATAATCCCTTTATTACCCATTCCCCGGTTTTGCATAACCAAGATGGTTATATTTATATACTTTTTACCTCTGTGATTACATTGTATCTAAGCATCTTCTGACAGCCTCCTGATCACATGACTATTTATTTATTATCTATTGACTTGCATTTAGTACTGTGTTGTGCTAACTCTCAAATAACTCCTCTGGCATGAACACAACGTTATCTATATGGGCCACGTGAACTAGCAGACTCCTGTTGTGAAAAGCAAATAAAAAAGAATGTAATAAGAGGCTGTCTGTAGTAGCTTAGAAATAGGCAGAAATTTAGAGGTTTAAATGTTATAAAGTATATAAATATAACAATGTTGGTTGTGCAAAGCTGGGGAATGGGTAGTAAAGTCATTATCTATCTTTTTTAAACAATAACAACTTTAGTGTAGACTGTCCCTTTAAGGTGGTGTCTCAATCAAAAAGGGTTTTTGTATTGCAAAGCGGAAAAAAAAAATCTATGAAAACCGGTTTCATGATGGAACTTCACACAGTTTTTTTTTTTAATGGATTGAAATTATTCCAAATTTGTTAAATGAATAAATCCTGAGCAAGAAGATGTATAGTTTAATCTAAAGACCTAGATCAATAGATCTATCTTTCACACATGCTTAATTGTACTTAGAAAACGTATTCCACGTTTGGCTTGTAATAAATGGTAACTCCCAATCTTTACATAAGCATGCTATATGACATTTTTGTAATTTTTTTAAATCATATTTACAATTAAATCACATGAATTAATCTGAAACTCATTTTCTATGCAGTTTGTGTTACAATTTGTGAATATAATGTAATGTGCCCCCTCTGGTTAGTGACTTTTCCCTTCTCTACAAATAGTTTGGACACCCCTGCTACAGTATATCATCTCATCACATTTAATTTATTGATATATTTAAATGATTCTGTTAGTTGATTGTGCTCCTGAATCTGAAGAAACTAATTTCAAAGGTGTTAAATGTGTCATTTTTATTTGTTTTACTAGTTCATTTATACCATTACTACTGTTATTGCTAGGCGCGTTTGTACAACATACACTGTGTACTATATCTCTGACTGCCACTGACATACATTTTCTGTTGCTAGGCACAGTTTGTTCACTGAGGTGAAACAAGGGCAAAGCAAATGAAAAGCTTTGGACTGTAAATGAGCTGTGGCTCATTAAAAGGTTAGGAAAGTCAAAATTAAACTTGCTTGGTTCAGATTGACACTTTTAAATTCACTACTATTTTTAAATGTGCTTTGTTCTCTTGGTATCCCTTGTTGAAAAAGAATATGCACATGTTACGGTTACCCTTAGTCTCGCTGAGAGATGGACCGCTTAGTAGCCTGGATCCCTATTGCTAAAGAGGGGAGAAGCTGCTTTCCATAGTATTCTATATGAGTCTCGCAAATATAGAATAATCTCCCTTAGCTGCAGTACAGCTAGGATACCCTTCTGCCCACAAAAACGAGTCAACGCTGCGATTGAGGGTCAAAACAAGAACTCAGGACTGGGATGCCCAGCCTGCTTTTTATTAAGGTTACATGCACACAGGGCACTCCCAGGGGGAGAAGCACAAAATCCCCCATCACACATTTAGATAGAGAGCACTGTCCTTTGACAGGCCACAATAGGATTACAGTACTTAAGATAACAAGTTTACAAGTTCATCTTATCAATTAGCAGTCTGGCTCCAGAGGTGATTAGACAATAGTTTCTAAAAGCTGAAAAAAAGAGTTAACTCTTTATGAAATGAAACTTGTTACGGTTTTCTTGGAGCCCTTCTTAGGCGCTGGCTTGCTGGTTCAGGCATTGCTGCTGGGAAATAAGCTCTTCACAACAAAATAACTAATGCTTCTGTAACATTGCTCCCTTTCTGTGGAACACTCTGGCAGACACGGTCTGACCCCTTTTCGGGGCAGACTAAGGCTGTCCAGACCGCTGGTTATGCGGGGCTGAGGTCGGTTTGTCTGGACAACCCGTCGGCGTTGCCATTCTGTTTCCCAGGTCTGTAAGTAATGGTGAAATTGAAGGTTTGCAACGATAAGCTCCAACGTAATAGCCTGCCGTTATCTCCAGAGACCCGGTTCAGCCACACCAACGGGTTATGGTCGGTGACCAGAGTGAACTCCTGACCATATAAATAGGGAGTCAATTTCTTTAATGCCCACACCAAAGCCAAACACTCCTTTTCGACCGCTGCATAGCTGACTTCGCGGGGCAGGAGCTTCCGGCTGATGTAGGCAACTGGATGCTCCCCTCCATCTTCGCCTACTTGGCTGAGGACGGCTCCCAGCCCGAACATGGAAGCATCTGTATGGACGATAAAACGTTTGTTAAGGGCTGGGGCCGCCAAGACAGGAGCGTTAATTAGAGCATTTTTGAGAGCCTGGAAAGCCGTTTCACAGTGGGGAGACCACAGGACCTGTCGAGGTAAGTTCTTCTTGGTCAAGTCAGTCAGGGGTTTGGCAAGTGTGCTGTAGTCTGGTACGAACCGTCTATAGTACCCTGCCGTGCCCAGGAAGGCTAGGACCTGAGTCTTAGTGATGGGGGTGGGCCAATTGGCGACAGCTTCTATTTTGGCCGGCTCTGGTCGCTGCTTTCCACACCCCACCCGGTGACCCAGGTACTGTACCTCGGCCATCCCAAAGTGGCATTTTTCTGGCTTCAGAGTCAGGCCAGCAGCCCGGATCTGATCCAGAACCATTCCCACATGAGCTAAGTGGTCCTCCCAGGACTCACTGTGGATCGCTATGTCGTCCAGGTAGGCGCAAGCAAAACTCTGGAAGCCATCCAGGAGCCTATCCACCAAGCGCTGGAATGTAGCTGGGGCATTCTTCATCCCAAACGGCATTACCCTAAACTGATATAAGCCGAATGGGGTGACGAATGCCGACTTGGGGATAGCCTCCGGGGCCAGGGGAATCTGCCAGTAACCTTTGCAGAGGTCAATAGTGGTCAGGTAATTTCCCCTGGCTATACGATCGAGTAGCTCGTCTACCCTGGGCATAGGGTAAGCGTCCGTCACGGTATTTTCATTGAGCCTCCGATAGTCTACGCAGAACCGGGTGGTCCCATCTTTCTTGGGCACCAAGACAACTGGGGAGGCCCAGGGACTATCGGAGGGCTCAATTACCCTGAGCTGGAGCATCTCATCGATCTCCTTCTTCATTCCTGTCCTAACTGCTTCGGGGATTCGGTACGGAGCCTGGCGCAAGGGAGCTTGTCCCGGAGTATCTACCTGGTGGGTGGTTAAAGTAGTGTACCCTGGCTTCGGGGAGAAGGTGAGGTGTTTGGACTGGAGGAGTTGGTTGAGCTGCTCCCTTTCAGTGGGGCTAAGTCGGTCCCCTATCTGAACCTGCGCCACTATACCTGTGGGGAGGCTCTTTTCTAATAGGTCTGGAATGGGTAAACTGTCGGGGTCTTCCTGAGGGGAACAACATATGGCCGTCACGTTCTCTGGTCGCTCAAAATATTCCTTGAGCATGTTTACATGGAATGTCTTTCTAAGATTGTTGTCATGGCAGCTAGCTATCACATAAGTGGTGTCTCCCCTTTTCTCTACGATCTGGTAGGGACCCTGCCAGGACGCCTGCAATTTGTCTGTCTTCACCGGCTTAAGTACTAACACCTTTTGTCCTATGGTGAAGATTCTCTTTCGGGCCCCCCGATCGTACCATACTTTCTGTCTTCTCTGGGCCAACTGGAGATTAGCCCGCACGGATTTGGCTAATTGCTCCATTCGGTCCCTGAGTTCCAGCACGTATGGCACAATTGGGACACCGTCAGCCTCCATCTCTCCCTCCCAGTGCTCCCGGATCAGGTTTAGGGGTCCCCGTACCTTTCTTCCGTAGAGCAACTCGAAGGGAGAGAACCCTGTAGTTTCCTGGGGCACCTCCCGATAAGCAAATAGGAGGTGCGGCAGGAAGCGTTCCCAGTCTCGGTATTCCTGAGTGAACGTCTTGAGCATTTGCTTGAGGGTCCCATTGAACCTCTCACACAGCCCGTTCGTCTGGGGGTGGTATGGGGAGCTTAGGAGGGACTTAATTTTGCAAACCTGCCAGAGTTGTTGAGTCAATTCAGCCGTAAATTGGGTGCCTCGGTCGGATAGGATTTCTTTTGGAAATCCTACCCGGGAGAACACCTGTACTAGTGCATTCGCTACCGTATCCGCTTGTATGTTGGATAGGGCGACAGCCTCTGGGTACCTGGTAGCGTAGTCCACTACGGTAAGAATGTATCGCTTACCGGAGGGACTAGGGGTAGCCAGTGGTCCCACTAGGTCAATAGCAACCCGGCTGAAGGGTTCCTCTACAATGGGCATATTTACTAGCTGGGCTTTAGGGTGATCGCCTCGCCTTCCTACTCGTTGACACACATCGCAGGTGTTACAGTAAGTTCTAACGTCAGCGTGCACCCCTGGCCAAAAGAACGTGTGAGTAATGCGGTGTATAGTACGGGTAACGGCTAGGTGGCCTGCTAAGGGGATGTCGTGGCCTATTTTGAGGATTTCTTGATGGTATTTGTGGGGCACTACCAGCTGTCGCCTACGCTGTCCCCTTTTCTCTGTCCAGCGGTATAGTTTCCCTTTTTCCCATAAGAATGTTTCGTTATCTGCCCCGCCCCCTCCGGTCTCTGCTCGTTCCCGGTACTTTTGTAAGGTCGGGTCAGTCTTAGACTCTGCCTCGAAAGCATCTGGGGTGTCCCAGGGTATGGGGCCTAACCTGTCAGGCAAGGTCGGGGTAGGTCTTACCTGTGTCTCCCGCACTGGTGAAAGCTCTCGCTCCATCCGGGCTTGGGCCCGTGTAGTCACTGGGTCCGCCTCATTGTTGCATACTGGAGCATAGGCAGAAGTCATGGGGCCCAAATCGTTGCCCAGTAGTACTTCGGCAGGTAAATTATCCATTAGGCCCACGTTCACAGCCCCCTTTCCCGCTCCCCAATCAAGATGCACTTTAGCTGTTGGAATTTCGTACACATCCCCCCCCGCCACTCTAACGGCCACAGTCTGTCCAGATCGCTTGTGCTCCGGCACCAAATGACTCTGTACCAGCGTGATAGTAGCCCCTGTGTCTCTCAATCCCTCGGTAGATCGCCCCTCGAGCCATACCTTCTGCCGATGGTGCTGGCGGTTATCTGAGGCAGCATATACAGGGTCCGCCTCGTGAAGCGGCCCCAAATATTCCTCCATAGGGGCCTCTTGGTTAACACAGAGGGTCCGGGCCGGACGATATGCCCCAGAGGGGTAATTGTAATTCCTGGGTGTCTGGTGCGTATTAAGGGGGCAGCTAGCCATGAAATGCCCTGGTTGCTTGCATCGGTGGCAAGTCGGTCTGGGACGCTCAGAGCTGTTATTGGGTGGTCCTGAGTGTCGGGCGGGCCCTGCGGGCACCGGGGCTCGGAATTCAGCACGAGGGGGTGCACGGTAAACCTCTCTGGGTTCGTGAAGACGGGAGTCATAATGTTCATCGGCCAATTTGGCTGCTTCTTCTAAGGTAGAAGGTCGCCTGTCTCGCAGCCATTCCTTCCCTTGCTGTTCCATGCCATTATAAAAATGTTCTAAGAGAAACAATTGTAAAATTTCCTCACCAGTCACCGCTTTACTTCCGCTCATCCAGTGATTTGCCGCTCTCCGCATTCGGTGCGCCCATTCCATATGGGTATCGTTAGGCTTCTTTTTCGTGCCCCGAAACTGTCGGCGATACGCGTCCGGAGTTACTGCGTACCGTCGCAACAGTGTCTCCTTAACTAGCTCATACTGTGTCACTTCCTCAGCACCCAGAGTACGAAAGGCTTCCAGGGCTCGCCCGGATAGTTTCCCAGACAATATCGTGGGCCACTCCCTGTTGGGAATCTGGTGCAGGGCACATTGCCTTTCGAAGTCCGCCAAATATTCATCAATCCCTGTCTCGCTCTCTAGGAAGGGTCGAAATGCCGCATAGGGTATCTTGGGCCTCCCAGCATTTTCGACAGGGATGATTACCTGCGGGGCTTCAGCATTGCGGTGTGCATTCGCTAGGTTGAGTTCGTGGGCTCGAGTCTCTCGTATATCCTTGTCCGCTTCCGCCATCAACTGCTGTACCAATTCCATGGAGGGGTTCGGCCCGTACAGTGAGAGCCTCTCCCGAACAATCCTGGTTTTTTCGTCACTAATCGTGGTCGGTGTTTCCGCCATTGTGAAGCTCTGATCCAGTTCGGTCAATTCTGCGATCAGCTCTCTCCTCGGCCGGTTGCTGGCGTACCCCCCTCTGCTTTCAAGTAAATACTTTAGGGTTGTACGCTTCAATTTTTCGTAAGCGCTCTCCATCCGTTCTGTACCTCTCCTAGGAAATCCAGGAAAGATCCCACCGCTGCCGCCAAATGTTACGGTTACCCTTAGTCTCGCTGAGAGATGGACCGCTTAGTAGCCTGGATCCCTATTGCTAAAGAGGGGAGAAGCTGCTTTCCATAGTATTCTATATGAGTCTCGCAAATATAGAATAATCTCCCTTAGCTGCAGTACAGCTAGGATACCCTTCTGCCCACAAAAACGAGTCAACGCTGCGATTGAGGGTCAAAACAAGAACTCAGGACTGGGATGCCCAGCCTGCTTTTTATTAAGGTTACATGCACACAGGGCACTCCCAGGGGGAGAGGGGGGGAAGCACAAAATCCCCCATCACACATTTAGATAGAGAGCACTGTCCTTTGACAGGCCACAATAGGATTACAGTACTTAAGATAACAAGTTTACAAGTTCATCTTATCAATTAGCAGTCTGGCTCCAGAGGTGATTAGACAATAGTTTCTAAAAGCTGAAAAAAAGAGTTAACTCTTTATGAAATGAAACTTGTTACGGTTTTCTTGGAGCCCTTCTTAGGCGCTGGCTTGCTGGTTCAGGCATTGCTGCTGGGAAATAAGCTCTTCACAACAAAATAACTAATGCTTCTGTAACAGCACATATCCTAGACTAGTGGGCGCTAGCTGCTGATTGGTGCCTGCACACATTTGTCTCTTGTGATTGGCTAACTAGATGTGTTCAGCTAGCTGCCAATGTTCCTTCAGAAAAGGATTGGAAAGTTGATTAAAATTGTATGTTCTAAACACAAAATAAAATGTGGGGGTTTCATGTCCCTTTAAATTCTAGTTGTTCTATAGCCTGTCTTTCAAATTCTTCCACACACATCCTCTGTCATTTAAATAATCCGTAAACAGCATGTAATTACATAACATTTCTGTGGTCTGCAGACAACAAAGCTAAAGAGAATTGTTTTGCAGTTGACGTCTGTTAAAGTAAAATAGGGAAGGATATGTAGCAGAGTTAGCCTTGACAAGCCAACAGGGTGCTTCTCTAGCTTTGAGAACTATATAATGGACCGCTTAAAGAGACAGTCAAGTAAAAAAAAACTTTCATGATTTAAATAGGGCATGTCATTTTAAACAACATTCCAATTTACTTTTATTACCAATTTTGCTTTGTTCTCTTGGTATTCTTAGTTGAAAGCTAAACCTAGGAGGTTCATATGCTAATTTCTTAGACTTTGAAGGCCGCCTCTAATCTGAAAGCATTTTGACAGTTTTTTTACCACTAGAGAGCGTTAGTTCATGTGTTTCACATAGATAACATTGAGCTCAGGCACGTGAAGCTCCTAAGAGCAGGCACTGATTGGCTAAAATGCAAGTCTGTCAAAAGAACTGAAATAAGGGGGCAGTTTGCAGAGGCTTAGATACAAGGTAATTACAGAGGTAAAAAGTATATTAATATAACTGTGTTGGTTATGCAAAACTGGGAAATGGGTAATAAAGGGATTATCTACATTTTTAAACAACAAAAATGCTGGTGTTTACTGTCCCTTTAACTATATTAAAGGGAGCAAAATAAATAATGAAAGTATACTGTAGAGTTGTTTTATTAGGCATTAAACATTTTATATTACAGTCATTGGGGCCTATTTATCAACCTCCAAATGGAGCTTGATGCCCCGTGTTTCTGGCGAGTCTTCACACTTGCCAGAAACAGCAGTTATGAAGCAGCGGTCTAAAGACCGCTGCTCCATAACCCTGTCCACCTGCTCTGAGCAGGCGGACAGGAATCGCCGCAATTCAACCCGATCGAATATGATCGGGTTGATTGACAGCTCCCTGGATTGGCCGCGAGTCAGCAGGGGGCGGCGTTGTACCAGAAGCTCTTTTGAGCTGCTGGCGCAATGTTAAATGCGGAGAGCATATTGCTCTCCGCATTCAGCAAGGTCTTGCGGACCTGATCCGCAAGACCTTTCATAAATAGAGGCCTTGATGTGTTTAAAGGGACAGTCTACACCAGAATTGTTATTGTTTTAAAAGATAGATAATCCCTTTATTACCCATTCCCCAGTTTTGCATAACCAACACAGTTATATTAATATACTTTTAAACTCTGTGATTATCTTGTATCTAAGCCTCTGCAAACTGCCCCTTTATTTCAGTTCTTTTGACAGACTTGCAGCTTAGCCAATCAGTGCCTGCTCCTAGATAACTTCACGTGCACGAGCACAGTGTTATCGATATGAAATACATGAACTAACACCCTCTAGAGGTGAAAAACTGTTAAAATGCATTCTGAAAAGAGGTGGCCTTCAAGGTCTAAGAAATTAGCATATGAACCTCCTAGGTTAAGCTTTCAACTAAGAATACCAAGAGAACAAAGCAAAATTGATGATAAAAGTAAATTGGAAAATTGTTTAAAATTACATGCTCTATCTGAATCATGAAAGTTTATTTTGGCCTAGACTGTCCCTTTAATGTCCCTTGAATTCCCTGACTATCTATCTATCCTCAGTATTGTATGCTCCTCCTAGGTTTCGAACAACTATGACTAAGTTGTTAAGAGGTAGCTTTGCCTTCACTTGAATCCTTTGAAGAAGATTCTTAGGGAGATCTAGTTGTGGTCCAGGGTTTTTATCAGTTTGGGCTGATTTTCTAGTAGTCTTTACCTCATTGTGTGGGACTACAAAAATACTAATTCATTCCCTCATTTTGTCACACATTGACTGCTGTAATCTACTTATAAAAAGCCTTCCCCAAACACTGCCTCTCCCCCCTCCAATTTATTATGAATGCTAGGCCACTGGTTTTAAAACCTGGCCTCAGGCCTCCCTAACAGACCAGATTTTTAGGATATCTGAACTGGAGCACAGGTAAAATAATCAGCTGATTAGTAACCATGGTTATTTTACCAGCTCGCTTCCAATATAATCCTGAAAATCTGGCCTTTTAGGGAGGACAGGTTTGTAAAACAGTGAGTAAGACTCATCCTCCTAACTCGCTGATCCACACGCTCTGTATACTACACTGGCTTCCTATTCACTCTAGTATACCATTCAGGTTTTAACCCTAGCCTATAAAGCACTCAACAGTCTCACTCCCAACTGTATCTCCTCTCTCATCTCCAAATACTCCCTCACCCATCCTCTTCGATCAACCTCTGACCTACATCTCTCCAATCCTATTATCTCTACGTCCCTCTCTCGCCTCCAAGACTTCTCATGTGCTGCTCCTGTCCTCTGGAACTCTCTATCAGACTGTCTCTGCCCTTGTATAGCTTCAGGGGGTCGATCCGATATAAAGCGTCGCCCGCAAAAGCCGGCGACGCCAATATTTACGCTGATTTGGTATCCTATATACGGCGTAACCTAGAAGTTACGCGCGTATATTTCTGCCGTCGCCCGTAGTTTTTTGGGCTATAGGCAGGTATACCAAACCAGCGCAGTTTGGTATCCAATATGCAGCGTAAGGACTTACGTGGCGAAAATGGAGAAAACTTACTCCATTTTCACCTCGCCACAAAAAGCAGCCGTAAGAAGCCTTACGCTGACTATTGGAGCCCCGTAACTTCCTAAACTGGCTGCTAAAATAAACCTAACACCTAACGCATGCGCAATGTCTATCTCCCTGTCAACCGCGATCTGCTAAAATAAACCTAACACCTAACGCATGCGCAATGTCTATCTCCCTGTCAACCGCGATCCCCCCCCCCCCCCCGAAATCCCTAATAAAGTTATTACCCCCTAAACCGCCGCTCCCGGACCCCGCCGCCATCTACATAAACTAACCCCCTACTGTGAGCCTCTAAAACCGCCGCCATCTACCTTATCTATCCCCTAATCTGACCCCTTACACCGCCGCCACCTATATAAAAATTATTAACCCCTAATCTAATCCCCCTATACCGCGCCAGCTATATTAATATTATTAACCCCTAATGTAAGCCCCTTACACCGCCGCCATCTCTATTAAAATGATTAACCCCTAATTTAATCTACCTACCCCGCCGCCAGCTATATTATCTATATTAACCCTAAGTATATTATAGTTAATATAGTTATTACATTATATATATTAACTATATTAACCCTAATTATATTAGGGTTAATATAGTTAATATAGTTACTATAGTATTTATATTAACTATATTAACTCTATCTAACCCTAACACCCCTAACTAAATTTATATTAAATTAATCTAATTCATTTATAAACTAAAATATTCCTATTTAAATCTAAATACTTACCTATAAAATAAACCCTAAGATAGCTACAATATAATTAATAATTACATTGTAGCTATGTTAGGGTTAATATTTATTTTACAGGTAAATTGTTAATTATTTTAACTAGGTATAATAGATATTAAATAGTTATTAACTATTTAATATCTACCTAGTTAAAATAATTACCCAATTACCTGTAAAATAAATCCTAACCTAAGTTACAAATACACCTACACTATCAATAAATTTAATAAACTACAAACATCTATCTAAAAATACAATTAAATTAACTAAACTAAATTACAAAAAAAAACAAACACTAAATTACAAAAAATTAAAAAAAGATTACAAGATATTTAAGCTAATTACACCTATTCTAAGCCCCCTAATAAAATAATAAACCCCCAAAATAAAAAAAATTCCCTGCCCTATTCTAAATTAAACAAATTTCAAAGCTCTTTACCTTACCAGCCCTTAAAAGGGCCTTTTGTGGGGCATGCCCCAAAGAATTCAGCTCTTTTGCATACAACAAATACAATCCCCCCCCCCCATTACAACCCACCACCCACATACCCCTATTCTAAAACCACCCAAACCCCCCTTAAAAAAGCCTAACACTACCCCCCTGAAGATCTCCCTACTTTGTCTTCACCACACCGGGCCGAACTCCTGATCCGATCCGGGCGATGTCTTCCTCCAAGCGGCAAAGAAGAATTCTTCCTCCGGCGATGTCATCCTCCAAGCGGCAAAGAAGAATTCTTCCTCCGGCGACGTCTTCCTCCAAGCGGCAGCAAAGTCTTCATTCTTCCGGCGACATCTTCAATCTTCTTTCTTCGCTCCGCCGCCGCGGAGCATCCATCCCGGCCGACTGCTGAACTTGGAATGAGGTACCTTTAAATGACGTCATCCAAGATGGCGTCCGCCGAATTCCGATTGGCTGATAGGATTCTATCAGCCAATCGGAATTAAGTTAGAAAAATCTGATTGGCTGATTGAATCAGCCAATCAGATTCAAGTTCAATCTGATTGGCTGATCCGAACAGCCAATCAGATTGAGCTCGCATTCTATTGGCTGATCGGAACAGCCAATAGAATGCGAGCTCAATCTGATTGGCTGATTGGATCAGCCAATCGGATTGAACTTGAATCTGATTGGCTGATTCAATCAGCCAATCAGATTTTTCTAACTTAATTCCGATTGGCTGATAGAATCCTATCAGCCAATCGGAATTCGGCGGACGCCATCTTGGATGACGTCATTTAAAGGTACCTCATTCCAAGTTCAGCAGTCGGCCGGGATGGATGCTCCGCGGCGGCGGAGCGAAGAAAGAAGATTGAAGATGCCGCCGTAAGAATGAAGACTTTGCTGCCGCTTGGAGGAAGACGTCGCCGGAGGAAGAATTCTTCTTTGCCGCTTGGAGGATGACATCGCCGGAGGAAGAATTCTTCTTTGCCGCTTGGAGGAAGACATCGCCCGGATCGGATCAGGAGTTCGGCCCGGTGTGGTGAAGACAAGGTAGGGAGATCTTCAGGGGGGTAGTGTTAGGCTTTTTTAAGGGGGGTTTGGGTGGTTTTAGAATAGGGGTATGTGGGTGGTGGGTTGTAATGGGGGGGGGGATTGTATTTGTTGTATGCAAAAGAGCTGAATTCTTTGGGGCATTCCCCCACAAAAGGCCCTTTTAAGGGCTGGTAAGGTAAAGAGCTTTGAAATTTGTTTAATTTAGAATAGGGCAGGGAATTTTTTTTATTTTGGGGGTTTATTATTTTATTAGGGGGCTTAGAATAGGTGTAATTAGCTTAAATATCTTGTAATCCTTTTTTTAATTTTTTGTAATTTAGTGTTTGTTTTTTTTTGTAATTTAGTTTAGTTAATTTAATTGTATTTTTAGATAGATGTTTGTAGTTTATTAAATTTATTGATAGTGTAGGTGTATTTGTAACTTAGGTTAGGATTTATTTTACAGGTAATTGGGTAATTATTTTAACTAGGTAGATATTAAATAGTTAATAACTATTTAATATCTATTATACCTAGTTAAAATAATTAACAATTTACCTGTAAAATAAATATTAACCCTAACATAGCTACAATGTAATTATTAATTATATTGTAGCTATCTTAGGGTTTATTTTATAGGTAAGTATTTAGATTTAAATAGGAATATTTTAGTTTATAAATGAATTAGATTAATTTAATATAAATTTAGTTAGGGGTGTTAGGGTTAGATAGAGTTAATATAGTTAATATAAATACTATAGTAACTATATTAACTATATTAACCCTAATATAATTAGGGTTAATATAGTTAATATATATAATGTAATACCTATATTAACTATAATATACTTAGGGTTAATATAGATAATATAGCTGGCGGCGGGGTAGGTAGATTAAATTAGGGGTTAATCATTTTAATAGAGATGGCGGCGGTTTAAGGGGCTTACATTAGGGGTTAATAATTTTAATATAGATGGCGGCGGTGTTAGGGGCTCACTTTAGGGGGTTATAGATATAATATAGCTGGCGGCGGGGTACGGGAGTGGCGGTTTAGGGGTTAATAGCTTTTTTATTGTTAGGATAGTGAGGGGGGATAGCGGATAGAGGGTTAGACAGTGCGGGCTATGTTAGGGAAGTGTGTTAGACAGTGCGGGCTATGTTAGGGAGGTGTGTTAGACAGTGCGGGCTATGTTAGGGAGGCGTGTTAGACAGTGCGGGTGTTTTAGACTTTAGTCAGGTTTTATAGGCGCCGGCAGTTTCTAACGTGCCGCAAGTCACTGGCGACGCCAGAAATTTGTACTTACGCAGATTTCTGGACATCGCTGGTTTATCCGACTTACGGCACGTTAGCATCTGACGGCGACATGTATGGGATGGCTCGAGTTGCGAGCTGAAACTGCGGGCGCGCCGGTTCCCTCGCTTGCGCCGCAAACTGCGATCTATATCGGATCGCGCCCCAGACGTTCTAATCAGAGAGGCTTAGCATCATAACCAAAACTGCCTTGATTTGCTGCTGCTGCTGTAATCCATGTGACAAGCTACCCCAAACCTTATATTTTGTGCACCCTCAACCTGTAGACTGTAAGCTCTTTTAGAGCTGTACTGGATTTGTTTATGCTCTTATATTTGTATCTTATCACAAATCTTTGTCTTTGTTTACCTCTATCTCTGTACCCAGTGCTACAGAATTTTGTGGCACTATAGAAATATATGATAATAATAATAAATAATAAAAAAGGCACCATATAAGGTGGCATACAATTTCCCATTACAAAATCTTTAAGGTAAAGTGTACCAAAATAGTAGGGGCACTTATATCTATTTAATAGTAATTCACAATTACCAAATATAAGGTGAGCACACTCTTTTTAAAGGTAGTTTTATTTTTGTGCTGAATAGGCTGGACGTTTTGCATCACAGCCTTGTGTTTTCACGCATGCACATGCAAATGACAGTCTGCAGAATAAAGTCCTGTATGTTTACATAATAAAAACATGTATAGGGGATCATATTTTACTGTAAGACAAGACTTGAAAATAACCAGGCTGTGTGAAGCTTTAAAATTGGTCCTGGTACCTGTGCTAAGCGGTTAAACACATAGCTGAAATCCTACACTGGAACTGCAACACATTGCAGCTCCTGAGCAGGACACAGCCTAGTGATTGGTGGCGACATGAATATGCTGCTACAAATTGTCTTACCAGCTGCTTCGTACCTAGGAACTATGATGTGTTGCTGGACTTAAAGGAACATAAAACCCTACTTTTTTCTTTCATGATTCAGATAGATCATACAATTTTAAACAATTTTCTAATTTACTTCTATTATCTAATTTGCTTAGTTCTCTTGATATCATTAGCTGAAAAGCATATCTAGATAGGCTTAGTAGCTGCTGATTGGTGGCTGCACATAGATGCCTCGTGTGATTGGCTCACCCATGTGCATTGCTATTTCTTCAACAAAGAATATCTCAATAATGAAGCAAATTAGATAATAGAAGTAAATTGGAATGTTGTTTAAAATTGTATTTTCTACCTGAATAATGAAAGAAAATGTTTGGGTTTAGTGTCCCTTTAAGCTATGTGTTTAACCCTTTTGTGAAAGTTAAACACATAGTAAAGAAACACTGATGCAAAAAGAATGTGGTTTAATTAATTAATACTCAACACTTCCTTCTTTCACTCTTCAAGTGAATGAAGAGCTGACAGCCAGAGACTGTGTACTGTGCACTCTCTGCTCTACATTAGATAGTTATTTCCAAACAGAGCTTTGCTCTGACTACACTGTGTAGGTTTTCCTTAACACAGTGCATCCAGAGTAAAATGCAGTTTAAAGAGAACTGGTAAAATAGGAGCAGCGCTGGTGCGGAGGGAAGGAGCGTTCCTTTTTTTTTTTTTTCACTCTCTTCTTCCCTTTTTCTTTTTTCTCTCGATTTTAAGTTTATAGTGGAAAAATTTAACAAAGGAAGACTGTATGGATTAGTTTCAAAAGATTATATTGTCACTTGTCTGCTGCTCTTCTTTTGATTTAATTAATGATGTTGTTGAACTACATGTAGTATGTAAGGTAAGCTTCACTCTTGCATCTATAACGAAAATATTTTGCTGTATTGCGTCAACATATTTTCATGATTGTAGACTAAGTTTGGGATTCATGGATGTTTCTCTGTTTCAACAGAAAATAAAGATTTAAAAAAAAAAATAGGAGCAGCGCTAGCGCACTGAATGGTCCCTGGCTCTGCGGGATTTTTCAACCCTGTCCCCTAGACTTTCCCAGTCTGTAAAGCTGTGACTTCTGAATGTGAGATGTTCTTGTGAACAATGCATCTTTTTTATTACTACATTTCTACCTTGTGATGTTAGACCACGAGAAAAGGAAACAAATTCATTCAAGAAACATTTTTAAAAATGAACAAAATGTATTTTTTTTTTTTGTCTGCAGCTAATTTGCAATGCTATTGAACTGGTGCTTTAATGTAACTGCCTAATTTAAATGTTATTTTATTTCAAAATGACCCACAGAAAATGTTTCACTAAAAAAATCTCATTGCAGAAAGTGAAAAAAAAGTTCTGCCGCTAGGCCCAACATCCCTTACATTATGTTCAATTCTGCAGAGTGCTCATTTTGGGTTGTAGCTACCCCAAAGCATATCTTTTTACTTCAATGTTTTTCCTGGGGCCACTAAAACTACATCATACTTTTCTTGGAGAATAGTGGAGGGGATTGCATGTGGCCCTCAAGCTGACAGTTGTCCATCCCTTGCATGCATGGTAAACAACTGTCCAAATAAAGATTTTATGTGTTTTATAATCAATTAATCCTTTACACTTAAAGGGATACTAAATCGATTTTTTTTCCCCCCCATGATTCGGATATAGCATGCAATTTTAAGGAACTTTCTAATTTAATCATATTATCAAATTTTCTTAATTCACTTAGGTTGTTCTTGCTGATTGGTGGATAAATTCAGCCACCAATAAAAAAGTGCTGTCTAGAGGTCTGAACCAATTAAAAGCTTAGATGCCTTCTTTTTCAAAAAAGGATAGCAAGAGAATGAAGAAAAATTATAATAGGAGTAAATTAGAAAGTTGCTTAAAATTGCATGCTCTATCTGAATCACAAAAGAAAAAATTTGGGTTCAGTGTCCCTTTCAGGAATGTAAAGCTTAGGAGCCGGCCCATTTTAGGTTGAGCACCCTGGATAGCACTTGCTTATTGGTGACTACATTCAGCACACCAATAAGCAAGCATAACCCAGGTTCTGAACCAAAAATGGGCTAGCTCCTAAGCTTTACATTACTGCTTTTTAAATAAAGATAGCAAGAGTACGAAGAAACTACATCAATAATGTAGTTATGATAATCAGCTTGTAGTTAAAGTTACACAGCCCCCAGATTTAAAAAATCCCTCTATGTATAATGTTAAAAGCCCCATATTTACATTATATATCAATAGGCTACCAAGAGGTGCATGATACCCTTTCTTTAAAGAGACACTAAACCCACATTTCTTTCATGTAATTAGCAAGAGTCCATGAGCTAGTGACGTATGGGATATACATTCCTACCAGGAGGGGCAAAGTTTCCCAAACCTCAAAATGCCTATAAATACACCCCTCACCACACCCACAATTCAGTTTTACAAACTTTGCCTCCTATGGAGGTGGTGAAGTAAGTTTGTGCTAGATTCTACGTTGATATGCGCTCCACAGCAGGTTGGAGCCCGGTTTTCCTATCAGCGTGCAGTGAATGTCAGAGGGATGTGAGGAGAGTATTGCCTATTTTGAATGCAGTGATCTCCTTCTACGGGGTCTATTTCATAGGTTCTCTGTTATCGGTCGTAGAGATTCATCTCTTACCTCCCTTTTCAGATCGACGATATACTCTTATATATATACCATTACCTCTGCTGATTTTCGTTTCAGTACTGGTTTGGCTTTCTACAAACATGTAGATGAGTGTCCTGGGGTAAGTAAGTCTTATTTTCTGTGACACTCTAAGCTATGGTTGGGCACTTTGTTTATAAAGTTCTAAATATATGTATTCAAACATTTATTTGCCTTGTCTCAGGATGTTCAACATTCCTTATTTTCAGACAGTCAGTTTCATATTTGGGATAATGCACTTGAATCAATTATTTTTTCTTACCTTAAATTTGACTTTTTCCCTGTGGGCTGTTAGGCTCGCGGGGGCTGAAAATGCTTCATTTTATTGCGTCATTCTTGGCGCGGACTTTTTTGGCGCAAAAAATCTTTTCTGTTTACGGCGTCATACGTGTCGCCGGAAGTTGCGTCATTTTTGACGTTCTTTTGCGCCAAAAATGTCGGCGTTCCGGATGTGGCGTCATTTTCGGCGCCAAAAAGCATTTAGGCGCCAAATAATGTGGGCGTCTTATTTGGCGCTAAAAAATATGGGCGTCGCTTTTGTCTCCACATTATTTAAGTTCATTTATTCTTTGCTTCTGGTTGCTAGAAGCTTGTTCATTGGCATTTTTTTTCCCATTCCTGAAACTGTCATTTAAGGAATTTGATCTATTTTGCTTTATATGTTGTTTTTTCTCTTACATATTCCAAGATGTCTCACGTTGCATCCGAGTCAGAAGATACTTCAGGAAAATCGCTGTCTAGTGCTGGAACTACCAAAGCTAAGTGTATCTGCTGTAAACTTTTGGTAGCTATTCCTCCAGCTGTTGTTTGTATTAATTGTCATGACAAACTTGTTAATGCAGATAATATTTCCTTTAGTAATGTACCATTACCTGTTGCAGTTCCATCAACATCTAAGGTTCAGAATGTTCCTGATAACATAAGAGATTTTGTTTCTGAATCCATCAAGAAGGCTATGTCTGTTATTCCTCCTTCTAGTAAACATAAAAAATCTTTTAAAACTTCTCTTTATACAGATGAATTTTTAAATGAACATCATCATTCTGATTCTGATGACTCTTCTGGTTCAGAGGATTCTGTCTCAGAGATTGATGCTGATAAATCTTCATATTTATTTAAAATGGAATTTATTTGTTCTTTACTTAAAGAAGTACTAATTGCTTTGGAAATTGAGGATTCTGGTCCTCTTGATACTAATTCTAAACGTTTAGATAAGGTCTTTAAATCTCCTGTGGTTATTCCAGAAGTTTTTCCTGTTCCTAATGCTATTTCTGAAGTAATTTCCAGAGAATGGGATAAATTGGGTAATTCATTTACTCCTTCTAAATGTTTTAAGCAATTATATCCTGTGCCGTCTGACAGATTAGAATTTTGGGACAAAATCCCTAGAGTTGATGGGGCTATTTCTACCCTTGCTAAACGTACTACTATTCCTACGTCAGATGGTACTTCGTTTAAGGATCCTTTAGATAGGAAAATTGAATCCTTTCTAAGAAAAGCTTATCTGTGTTCAGGTAATCTTCTTAGACCTGCTATATCATTGGCTGATGTTGCTGCAGCTTCAACTTTTTGGTTGGAAACTTTAGCGCAACAAGTAACAGATCATGATTCTCATAATATTATTATTCTTCTTCAACATGCTAATAATTTTATCTGTGATGCCATTTTTGATATTATCAGAGTTGATGTCAGGTTTATGTCTCTAGCTATTTTAGCTAGAAGAGCTTTATGGCTTAAAACTTGGAATGCTGATATGGCTTCTAAATCGACTCTACTTTCCATTTCTTTCCAGGGTAACAAATTATTTGGTTCTCAGTTGGATTCTATTATCTCAACTGTTACTGGTGGGAAAGGAACTTTTTTACCACAGGATAAAAAATCTAAGGGTAAAAACAGGGCTAATAATCGTTTTCGTTCCTTTCGTTTCAACAAAGAACAAAAGCCTGATCCTTCATCCTCAGGAGCAGTTTCAGTTTGGAAACCATCTCCAGTCTGGAATAAATCCAAGCCTTCTAGAAAAGCAAAGCCAGCTTCTAAGTCCACATGAAGGTGCGGCCCTCATTCCAGCTCAGCTGGTAGGGGGCAGGTTACGTTTTTTCAAAGAAATTTGGATCAATTCTGTTCACAATCTTTGGATTCAGAACATTATTTCAGAAGGGTACAGAATTGGTTTCAAGATGAGACCTCCTGCAAAGAGATTTTTTCTTTCCCGTGTCCCAGTAAATCCAGTGAAAGCTCAAGCATTTCTGAATTGTGTTTCAGATCTAGAGTTGGCTGGAGTAATTATGCCAGTTCCAGTTCTGGAACAGGGGATGGGGTTTTATTCAAATCTCTTCATTGTACCAAAGAAGGAGAATTCCTTCAGACCAGTTCTGGATCTAAAAATATTGAATCGTTATGTAAGGATACCAACGTTCAAAATGGTAACTGTAAGGACTATCTTGCCTTTTGTTCAGCAAGGGCATTATATGTCCACGATAGATTTACAGGATGCATATCTGCATATTCCGATTCATCCAGATCATTATCAGTTCCTGAGATTCTCTTTTCTGGACAAGCATTACCAGTTTGTGGCTCTGCCGTTTGGCCTAGCTACAGCTCCAAGAATTTTTACAAAGGTTCTCGGTGTCCTTCTGTCTGTAATCAGAGAACAGGGTATTGTGGTATTTCCTTATTTGGACGATATCTTGGTACTTGCTCAGTCTTTACATTTAGCAGAATCTCATACGAATTGACTTGTGTTGTTTCTTCAAGATCATGGTTGGAGGATCAATTCACCAAAAAGTTCATTGATTCCTCAGACAAGGGTAACTTTTCTGGGTTTCCAGATAGATTCAGTGTCCATGACTCTGTCTTTGACAGACAAGAGACGTCTAAAATTGATTTCAGCTTGTCGAAACCTTCAGTCACAATCATTCCCTTCGGTAGCCTTATGCATGGAAATTCTAGGTCTTATGACTGCTGCATCGGACGCGATCCCCTTTGCTCGTTTTCACATGCGACCTCTTCAGCTCTGTATGCTGAATCAATGGTGCAGGGATTACACAAAGATATCTCAATTAATATCTTTAAAACCGATTGTACGACACTCTCTAACGTGGTGGACAGATCACCATCGTTTAATTCAGGGGGCTTCTTTTGTGCTTCCGACCTGGACTGTAATTTCAACAGATGCAAGTCTCACAGGTTGGGGAGCTGTGTGGGGATCTCTGATGGCACAAGGAGTTTGGGAATCTCAGGAAGTGAGATTACCGATCAATATTTTGGAACTCCGTGCAATTTTCAGAGCTCTTCAGTCTTGGCCTCTTCTGAAGAGAGAATCGTTCATTTGTTTTAAGACAGACAATGTCACAACTGTGGCATACATCAATCATCAAGGAGGGACTCACAGTCCTCTGGCTATGAAAGAAGTATCTTGAATTTTGGTTTGGGCGGAATCCAGCTCCTGTCTAATCTCTGCGGTTCATATCCCAGGTATAGACAATTGGGATGCGGATTATCTCAGTCGCCAAACGTTGCATCCGGGCGAATGGTCTCTTCACCCAGAGGTATTTCTTCAGATTGTTCAAATGTGGGAGCTTCCAGAAATAGATCTGATGGCGTCTCATCTAAACAAGAAACTTCCCAGGTATCTGTCCAGATCCCGGGATCCTCAGGCGGAAGCAGTGGATGCATTATCACTTCCTTGGAAGTATCATCCTGCCTATATCTTTCCGCCTCTAGTTCTTCTTCCAAGAGTAATCTCCAAGATTCTGAAGGAATGCTCGTTTGTTCTGCTGGTAGCTCCGGCATGGCCTCACAGGTTTTGGTATGCGGATCTTGTCCGGATGGCCTCTTGCCATCCGTGGACTCTTCCGCTAAGACCAGACCTTCTGTCGCAAGGTCCTTTTTTCCATCAGGATCTCAAATCCTTAAATTTAAAGGTATGGAGATTGAACGCTTGATTCTTGGTCAGAGAGGTTTCTCTGACTCTGTGATTACTACTATGTTACAGGCTCGTAAATCTGTATCCAGAGAGATATATTATAGAGTCTGGAAGACTTATATTTCTTGGTGTCTTTCTCATCATTTTTCTTGGCATTCTTTTAGAATTCCGAGAATTTTACAGTTTCTTCAGGATGGTTTAGATAAAGGTTTATCTGCAAGTTCTTTGAAAGGACAAATCTCTGCTCTTTCTGTTCTTTTTCACAGAAAGATTGCTAATCTTCCTGATATTCATTGTTTTGTACAAGCTTTGGTTCGTATAAAACCTGTCATTAAATCAATTTCTCCTCCTTGGAGTTTGAATTTGGTTCTGAGGGCTCTTCAAGCTCCTCCGTTTGAACCTATGCATTCATTGGACATTAAATTACTTTCTTGGAAAGTTTTGTTCCTTTTGGCGATCTCTTCTGCCAGAAGAGTCTCTGAATTATCTGCTCTTTCTTGTGAGTCTCCTTTTCTGATTTTTCATCAGGATAAGGCGGTGTTGCGAACTTCTTTTGAATTTTTACCTAAAGTTGTGAATTCCAACAACATTAGTAGGGAAATTGTGGTTCCTTCATTATGTCCTAATCCTAAGAATTCTAAGGAGAAATCGTTGCATTCTTTGGATGTTGTTAGAGCTTTGAAATATTATGTTGAAGCTACTAAGTCTTTCCGAAAGACTTCTAGTCTATTTGTTATCTTTTCCGGTTCTAGAAAAGGCCAGAAAGCTTCTGCCATTTCTTTGGCATCTTGGTTGAAATCTTTAATTCATCTTGCCTATGTCGAGTCGGGTAAGACTCCGCCTCAAAGGATTACAGATCATTCTACTAGGTCAGTTTCTACTTCCTGGGCGTTTAGGAATGAAGCTTCGATTGATCAGATTTGCAAAGCAGCAACTTGGTCCTCTTTGCATACTTTTACTAAATTCTACCATTTTGATGTATTTTCTTCTTCTGAAGCAGTTTTTGGTAGAAAAGTACTTCAGGCAGCGGTTTCAGTTTGAATCTTCTGTTTATGTTTTTCATTAAACTTTATTTTGGGTGTGGATTATTTTCAGCAGGAATTGGCTGTCTTTATTTTATCCCTCCCTCTCTAGTGACTCTTGCGTGGAAAGATCCACATCTTGGGTAATCATTATCCCATACGTCACTAGCTCATGGACTCTTGCTAATTACATGAAAGAAAACATAATTTATGTAAGAACTTACCCGATAAATTCATTTCTTTCATATTAGCAAGAGTCCATGAGGCCCGCCCTTTTTTGTGGTGGTTATGATTTTTTTGTATAAAGCACAATTATTCCAATTCCTTATTTTATATGCTTTCGCACTTTTTTTCTTATCACCCCACTTCTTGGCTATTCGTTAAACTGAATTGTGGGTGTGGTGAGGGGTGTATTTATAGGCATTTTGAGGTTTGGGAAACTTTGCCCCTCCTGGTAGGAATGTATATCCCATACGTCACTAGCTCATGGACTCTTGCTAATATGAAAGAAATGAATTTATCAGGTAAGTTCTTACATAAATTATGTTTTTTTTCTTTCATGATTCAGATAGAGCATGACATTTTAAGCAACTTTTTAATTTACTCCCATTATCATTTTTTCTTCGTTCTATTTCTATCTTTATTTGAAAAAGAAGGCATCTAAGCTAAGGAGCTAGACAATTTTTGGTTGAGGACCCTGGACAGCACTTGTTTATTGGGGGCTGACATTTAGCCAGAAATCAGGAAGAGAAACCCAGGTTGTGAACCAAATATGGTCCGGCTTATAAACTTACATTCTTGCTTTTCAAATAATAATGGTAATAATAATGGTAAGCCAATGACAAGAGGCATATATGTGCAGCCACCAATCACCAGCTAGCTCCCAGTTCCTGAGCCTACTCAGGTATGCTTTTCAACAAAGGATACCAGGAGAACTAAGAAAATTAGATAATAGAAGTAAATTGGAAAGTTGTTTAACATGTTATGCTCTGTCTGAAACATGAAGGAATCGGACTTTTATATACGCCGTGCGGTACTTTTCCTTTTGTACCGCACAATGTATATATACGTCTGAGCTTCAGGAAGCTCCAGCAGTCTCAGCTGTTTGAATTTCAGCTTAGAACTGGAGTTCCTGAGCTCCAGACATCTGCCTGCATATGGAACTGAAGCAAGATCGGTGCTCAGGTTCCATATGAGGGCAGATGCCTGATCGTTACAGACGGTGACACTTTCTGGTGACAGGAGGTGTGGGAGGGAATCCGGGAGGCGAGTGAGCGGTCCAGCAGTGGAGGGAGTGGGAGGACCCTACACACAGAAAAATAAAACAATAAAGGGAGAGGGAGGTAAGGGACACTGACTGCGCTACAGAAAAATGTGGGATGGGGGCCCTAACTAATGATCGTGGAAGGGGGGAAGTGGGGGGACCACTACACTACAGAAAGTGTTAAAAAAAAAAAAAAAGAAAGAAAAGAAAATTATATTTAAAAAAACGTTTTATAGGTACTGGGCAAATTTTTGTCTGGAAGTAACAGTAGCGAAGGGGTTAAAAGTTCATTGTATTTAAACTCATTTAGGAACAAGAGTTCTTTTATATTTCCCACCCCTAATGGGAGGTTTATTTGTTCTAATTTCTTTTGTTTACATAGCTTTTTCTGTAACTTGTACTCCAGTACTGACATTTTAGGATTTCAAATGACAAAATAAAGTTAAAAGAGTTATTTAAAACAATTTAATACACTCTAGCAGGCAAAATGACTCATTGGGAAAATGTTAAAGAAGAGAACATTTTACAGTACCCCATCTCTTTAAGCTACATTAATTTGAAGATAACCTTATACATATCCCAAGCATTATTTTTTTTAAATTAAACTATAAATTATATTTATAATAAATATGTAAATATAGTTAACTCTAAAGATTTCATACAAAATGTTAAATATACTCTTCGACTAAATTGTCGTATACCAATCGAAAATGTCATAATTCTGGTGGGTGGCCAAACGGCCACATCTTAAAAGCATCCCTCCCAACTATCCCAATTTGTGTGGGATAGTCACAAATTCATAAGTCTGTCCCGCTGAGACAGCCTTATCTCCTGAATTCCAACTGTTCCCTTTAGCATCTTTTTTTATTTTTAAAACAGTGCGCACACTCTGTGGGAAATAAGCCTCCCTGCAGCATACATAGGTTCCATAGAACAACGTAACATAAGGAAAACAATTTACCTCACTACCAGCAAGGAATTGTATTAATTCTGGCCAAACAGCCACATCTCAAAAGCATACCCATACCTCCCAACCAGGGCCGCCACTAGAAATTTTTGGGGCCCCTGACTTGACCATTGATCAGGCCCCCCCCCCTTGACATGTGCAATTTTTGACCAAGTGACTAAAACGTATATGCATTTTATTCTTAAAGGGATATTCCAGCCAAAATTGGAAACCACATGGATGCATTTCAGTATTGAACAGAAGCATTTTTGTAATATACTTGTATTAGCAAAAATGCTTCTTATAAAAGTTATAGCTGTTTTAAAAGAGTATTTACATATGCAACGTGCACCAGCATTTTAACCACAGCACTTGCTCAGAGAGCCTTAGCTGCTTGTACCATCTGGTAATGATTCAATTTGTTAATTGCTGACATGATACAAGCCCCAGTGATGATCTGAGCAGCTGCAGTATTTAAAATGTGGGTGCAGTGACAATATCTAGCTATGCTTCACTCACATGCACGTGCAAAGAAAAATGTTAGCACTAAAACAATGATAAATTTTACTAGAAGCATTTTTGCTAATACATGTATATTGCAAATATGTTTCTTTTCAAAGATGTAATAAATCTATGTGCATTTAAATTTTGACTGGAATGTCCCTTTAAGTGTAGTCAAACTTGGAAATGTTGTAAAGGTAGTAACACACAAACACAGAGACACACTCATACACTGAAACACACACTCACACATAAGGATTCACATATAGACACTCTAGCACACACGCAAAGAAACACACAAACACACTCAGGCACAGACACCCACACAGACACTCAGCACTTGTTTATATTGACCTGACAAGTAATGAGGTAGCTACAGTTTTGTCAAAAGGAGATTTACAAGACAAAACATGGGGTTCTGATTATCTTTTTCTCAAGGAAGATGCCAACTATATGATGACAACAGCATGCAGTGGCTAAAAGGAAGGGCCCTGAACTGCCTAAACAATAATTTAAAGGTTAAGTGGGGGATTGGTGATTTCCGGAAAGGTCTCAAAGTCTGTAGAAAGATGTGAATAATCAGTAGTAAGGTCAAAATGTCCTAAAAAGGAACAGACATTGGACACACACAAACAACCCAAACGTGCACATACACCCAAGGAAACACCTACAGAGACAGCCTCAAAAAACACACAAAGACATACACACTCACATACACCCACAGAAAACACACAAAGACACACACACACAGAGACACCCACAGAAAACACACAGACACACATATACACACACACCCTCACTGAGACATACACAGAAAACACACAGACATACACACACACACACACACACCCTCACAGAGACACCCACGGAAAATGCACAAAGACATACACACACACACACACCCTTGCAGAGACACCCACAAAAAACACACCGACATATGCACACACCCTCACAGAGACACCCACAGAACACACAGACATATGTACACACCCTCACAGAGACATCCACAGAAAACACAGACCTACATACACACACACACACATCCACAGAAAACACACAAAGACATATATACACACACACACACCCTCACAGAGGCATACACTCACCCTCACAGATACATCCAGAGAAAACACACAAAGACATACACACCCACCCTCACAGAGGCATCCACAGAAAATACACAAAGACAAACATAAACACACACACACCCTCACAGAGACACCCACAGAAAATGCTCAAACATACACACACACACACCCTCACAGAGACATCCACAGAAAATGCACAGACATACGCACACACCCTCACAGAGACATCCACAGAAAACACAAAAAGACATACACATCCACCCTCATAGAGGCATCCACAGAAAATACACAAATACATACATACATACACACACACTCACAGAGACATCCACAGAAAATGCACAAAGACATACGCACACACCCTCACAGAGGTATCCACAGACAATGCACAAAGACAAACACACACACCCTCACAGAGAGACCCACAGAAAAAAAAATACATACACACTCATAGAGACACAAACAAAAGCACAAAGAAATAAACACAGACACCCACAGAAACACTCACAGGAGGTAAAATTTCTGCACATTGCCATCCCCTAAATCAACCGTGTGTGACATGCATGATAAAAAAAATAGCAGAAATTTAGAGATCAATTTTTAAAGAATCATATTTGTAAATGTGCAAACAAAAATACTTCTGTGAATTAAAAATTGTACATTAATGATCTGTCAGAAAGGGTAGATGAAGAAAAGCACTTTTGAAAGGTTGACATATGTTTGAGGTTTCCCCCCCCATTTTCCCCAACCAAGAGCACCACTTCAAATCTGATGTACAAATATTTCCATCTGTCAGCTGTACTTATGGATAAAATGCCTCTTGGCATCTTGAAAGTCCTTGCATAAAGTGGCAGTAAACGGGAATGTAATTTATTTATATATATATATATATATATATATATATATATATATATGTGTGTAAAATCATATCTGCCAAAAGGTCACCTACCATTTGTGTATTGAGGAGGAAACATTTCTGCATGGTTTTAAATATAGAATTTCTACAGCATTGTCAAATAATCATAACTACACTGCTGCATATTGCAAAAAAAAAAATTGTTTTTATGGACCCCTGGCCCCACCATACAACTACCACACTGAAGTTACAATCAGAAATTGCACAAAGAAATAAAAAACATTTACTAAGTCCTACCTCCTCTGCAAATGAAAGTGATCAGGCACACACTGTACAGACTAACCTGCCAAGTCTGCCTCACACTGTGCATAGTGGTTTAGTGCACACTCAGAAATCCTCTCAAATGCTAATGCTCCTTTTAATTACATTTCCCGCGCTCAATTGCCCTCTGCTGTAGAGCCCTCTGGAGTCGCCCCTTTCACCCCCTGATGGCGGCCCTACTCCCAAATATCCCAATTTGTGTGGGATAGTCACAAATTCATAAGTCTGTCCCGCTGAGACAGCCTTCTCTCCTGAATTCCTACTGTTCCCTTTAGCAACTTTTTGTTTTAAAACAGCGCACACACTCTGTGGGAAATAAGCCTCTGCAGCATACATAGGTTCCATAGAACGTAACATAAGGAAAACAAATTTACCTCACTGACTACCAGCAAGGACTACAGTGTATTTTCATGCAGTGAAATGCAGCCCTTTTTGGCAGTTGTGAGGTTAAAGTGATGGTCAATTTTACTCATCTGTGAAGAAGAGTGTATTTTTTTAATAACACATAATAATCTGTTTATTCTTGCTGTTACTTGCTAACCTTGGTCTCCGTTCCTCCTCCCGTATCCCAATCAGCTTTTTTTTGTGTGTTACATTTTTGCTGAAAACCAATAGAATAGTGAAACATTTGGTGTCTTTGACTGTAGCTATAATATGCCTATTTGCTGATTTGCTCATGAACGTGTTCTGAAGCATACTAGCCAACTCCCTGCACGTTCATTCTTTACATAAGAGTGGATACAGTGCTATTGTGCATGCGTGGCAGAGTCCCACCCGCTCTGATTCCTCACTACATAGAGAGCGTGTGGAACTGCTCTCTACGACGTCACAGACCCATTCAACCAGGAAATATGAAGGGGTGGAGGAACAAGCGTAGATAAGAACAAATGATAATTAAAATTATAGAACATCCACTAATGATTATTTTGTAAAAAGCGATATTACTTGCCATATCAAGCATTTATGTAATATGTATAGTAAAAAGGATAAATTTACCATCACTTTAAAGGGACATTAAACAATAAATTAATGCTAGATAGAATGATGCGTTCAAAGAAAAGATTAGTCTGAGAATAAAGTTTCAGTAGCTGTTTAAATAGGCAAAATAAGTGTAAGTTTTAGGGGCCGAATGATGCCCCTGTTTCTGCGCGAGCCTTCAGGTTCGCCGGAAAGAGCAGTAATGAAGCAGCGGTCTAAAGATAGCTGCTCCATAACTTGTCCATCTGCTCTGAGGCCGCGAACATCAATCTACCCGATCCTATACGATCGGGCTGGATGACATCCCCTGCTAGTGGCAAATCTGCAGGAGGCGGCATTGCATAAGCAGTTCACAAGAACTGCTTGTGTAATGATAAATACCGACAGCGAATACTGTCGGCATTTATCGATGTGCGGCGGACATGATACACTAGATCGTATCATGCCCGCTCCCAAATTAATAAATAGGCCCCTTAGTGTCTATAAAACAATGGGAGCTGCCATGTTGTAACTTAGGTTACCTTCTCTGCTGTGGCCAGTTAGGGAGAGTTATAAATAGGTCACTAGAGTGTGCAGCCAATGGCTGTGTGGAATATAACAGTGTTCTGCACTGCCATTTCTAACAGGAACTGAAAAGCTCACAATTTTAAAATGGAATTACAGGAAAAGGGGACAAAATAAATAATTTAAAAAAATTTCAGAGTTTTTAATTTCCCTTTTTAAATAGCCTTTCTCAAGCAATATTGTACAGGGAGTGCAGAATTATTAGGCAAGTTGTATTTTTGAGGATTCATTTTATTATTGAACAACAACCATGTTCTCAATGAACCCAAAAAACTCATTAATATCAAAGCTGAATAGTTTTGGAAGTAGTTTTTAGTTTGTTTTTAGTTATAGCTATTTTAGGGGGATATCTGTGTGTGCAGGTAACTATTACTGTGCATAATTATTAGGCAACTTAACAAAAAACAAATATATACCCATTTCAATTAATTATTTTTACCAGTGAAACCAATATAACATCTCAACATTCACAAATATACATTTCTGACATTCAAAAACAAAACAAAAACAAATCAGTGACCAATATAGCCACCTTTCTTTGCAAGGACACTCAAAAGCCTGCCATCCATGGATTCTGTCAGTGTTTTGATCTGTTCACCATCAACATTGCGTGCAGCAGCAACCACAGCCTCCCAGACACTGTTCAGAGAGGTGTACTGTTTTCCCTCCTTGTAAATCTCACATTTGATGATGGACCACAGGTTCTCAATGGGGTTCAGATCAGGTGAACAAGGAGGCCATGTCATTAGATTTTCTTCTTTTATACCCTTTCTTGTCAGCCACGCTGTGGAGTACTTGGACGCGTGTGATGGAGCATTGTCCTGCATGAAAATCATGTTTTTCTTGAAGGATGCAGACTTCTTCCTGTACCACTGCTTGAAGAAGGTGTCTTCCAGAAACTGGCAGTAGGACTGGGAGTTGAGCTTGACTCCATCCTCAACCCGAAAAGGCCCCACAAGCTCATCTTTGATGATACCAGCCCAAACCAGTACTCCACCTCCACCTTGCTGGCGTCTGAGTCGGACTGGAGCTCTCTGCCCTTTACCAATCCAGCCACGGGCCCATCTATCTGGCCTATCAAGACTCACTCTCATTTCATCAGTCCATAAAACCTTAGAAAAATCAGTCTTGAGATATTTCTTGGCCCAGTCTTGACGTTTCAGCTTGTGTGTCTTGTTCAGTGGTGGTCGTCTTTCAGCCTTTCTTACCTTGGCCATGTCTCTGAGTATTGCACACCTTGTGCTTTTGGGCACTCCAGTGATGTTGCAGCTCTGAAATATGGCCAAACTGGTGGCAAGTGGCATCTTGGCAGCTGCACGCTTGACTTTTCTCAGTTCATGGGCAGTTATTTTGCGCCTTGGTTTTTCCACACGCTTCTTGCGACCCTGTTGACTATTTTGAATGAAACGCTTGATTGTTCGATGATCACGCTTCAGAAGCTTTGCAATTTTAAGAGTGCTGCATCCCTCTGCAAGATATCTCACTATTTTTTACTTTTCTGAGCCTGTCAAGTCCTTCTTTTGACCCATTTTGCCAAAGGAAAGGAAGTTGCCTAATAATTATGCACACCTGATATAGGGTGTTGATGTCATTAGACCACACCCCTTCTCATTACAGAGATGCACATCACCTAATATGCTTAATTGGTAGTAGGCTTTCGAGCCTATACAGCTTGGAGTAAGACAACATGCATAAAGAGGATGATGTGGTCAAAATACTCATTTGCCTAATAATTCTGCACTCCCTGTAGTTCTTTGCAAGCTGTGTTTCTCTCTGAGAAGCTGACAGTTTTTATTTACAGCTCAGCACTTCCAGGAGAAACAATGTTCATAGAAGTCAGTCAGTCAGTAAGTTTGTGCATGAAAGGGCGGTAATATATGATTCTGTGACTAAATAAAATGGATTTCAAACTATCTTTGCTGCTCCCATCAGTATTGAGACAAATGAGAACTGATTCTGCTTTTTTTAAAAAATAATACAAGCTTTGCACTGTAGAGTAGCTTTAGATTAAATATTAACAGACACACGTATGACATCTTATGCTTGCATATTATACAAAGAAAGTACTTGTGTGTTTCTCTGACTTACATTTTCATTTTATCCAAAGCACAAATTAATTGCATAATTTATCATAAATGTATTTAATGAAAAATTTGTGTAATAAAAATGTTACATTTTTAAAATTATCTAATTTTAGCCTAATATTGGCTAATATTTTAGCCAGGTGGTTAGTAAAATCCGCCCAATAAAAAATGTACCTATATCTGGCCCTGTGCCACTGGATGTTTTTAGGAATTGTATTATACTTGTATGTGTTTATTAGCCATAAATGAATGTATGTGTCCCTTATGGCTTCTAAAATATTGATCTGCAGCTCCCCATGTGTTAGGAAGTTGGCAATCATTGGTATAATATATAATCACTATTACTAGGATTATCACCTGCATATTAGAAAGGCTAATGCTAAATATTTCTGCTCACAGACAACACCTGCATAATTTGTACAATAGTACCTTTGATATTTAAAAAAAAAAAAAAAAGGAAGCTATTTTAGAGGCTTGAATATCCCTTTAATGCATTACTTTTATTTCCTTCTGAAGTATTTTGTTTACTCTTACTATGTCCAGAGTAACCAATGTTTGTGCAGTCTTCACCTTATCAGTATAGTGATAATACTGTTTGCAAACTCTGCTGTATGATTAGCGTTCCTTGGTTTCACTCTGTTTTACTAGCCTACTCCTACTTGTCTAATTTGTTTCAAGATTATCAGAAGAACACAATTAACATTTGATATGGGAATATAAGGGACAGAATGTACTGTCATATCAGGATACCATAGGAAAAGTATTACCTCAATGTGATTTTGTAAACAGTGCGGTTAAGAATGTTTTCTTCATTCTTTACGATGTCTCTTTATAATCTATGTATCAATGTATTGGTCGAGAAACAATTCTTTTTGTTCTTGTAGAATATCTTTAGGATTTGTTTCCCTCTTACTTTTAATAATTTTTTTTAACTATTAAAAAAAAAGACAGAATGTATGTTATTATCTTAAATTATACTTGTAATCTTTCAGTTAGATTTTGTAGGATTAAACATGAGAATCAGGTACATTATGTGCCCATTTCAAAGTTTGTGCACAAGCCATAAGGGGTTTATCGTGGGTGTTTGCACTCGTCGGGCTTACCGCTGGTATTATGAGTTGAAAGTAAAAGCAATGATTACCGTGTTTTCAGAGCTCAGGTTAACTGTTTCGCGAAACAAAAAAGTTCCACAAACAACAAAATACATTACAAAGTATAGTTACATTATCTAATAAAATTATTTAAAAAATATTGCACCCAAAAGTTATAAGGGCACAAAGATCTGAGATCTCAGGTGTTAGAAAAAAAAGGCTTTTAAATAGAGATGCATACATATATATGTCTAAAGATGTATATCTATATGTGTGTGTGTGTGTGCGTACATATGTGTGTGTGTATATATATATAATGTATGTATTTACAGATACATATGTGCATTGGAGCCCTTTGCAGTCAATTGGATGAAAACATGAATAAACATATGCAATATTCATTTTTATAAAGTGTTATCTATGTATTTACTGTGAATATTTCACATCTCAATGTTCTGTACATTGTAGAATACTGTATGTTCTAAGTATTTTTAAATATCTATTATTTTATGTGTGTGTATGTATGTGTATGTATGTGTATATAAATATATATATATCATATGTAGATATATATATCATCTCTCTCTCTCTCTCTCTCTCTCTCTCTCTCTCTCTCTCTCTCTCTCTCTCTCTCTCTCTCTCTCTCTCTCTCTCTCTCTCTCTCTCTCTCTCTCTCTCTCTCTCTCTCTCTCTCTCTCTCTCTCTCTCTCTCTCTCTCTCTCTCTCTCTCTCTCTCTCTCTCTCTCTCTCTCTCTCTCTCTCTCTCTCTCTATATATATATATATATATATATATATATATATATATCTATATATATCTATATATATATATATATATATATATATATATATATATATATATATATATATATATATATATAATATATATATGTATCTCATATGTATGTGTTAACACTCCAGCGGGATCGTTAATTAGTGCTCCATTCGTAATATGGCCATTTATGTTTATGTAAAGTCTTTTAATTATTTCCTGCAGCTTCTTTAAGGGCACTAAAGTAAAGAATAAGCTTTAAAAATTCAGATTGAGCATACAATTTTAGAAATTTACTTTCATTATCAAAATGTACACATTCCTTTTATATGCACACTTTCCTACTGAGCATGTGCAGAAGTACGCAATATACACGTATATGCATTTTGTGATTGGCTAATTTAGAAATTACTCATTTTAAATTCAAAGTAAGTTTTAATGCACTGTATTTATATTATATATTTGTTGATTATGTGATTCTATTGTACTTAAAGGGACAGTCTACAAAATAATTTTTATTTAATTAAGATACTTCAGCTCAGGATAATAGTGTGGTTAGGACAAAAAGTAAAAATCTATACCGGTGCTGAGATCTAAGGTAATAATAAAGAGTTAACAATAAAGAAAAAAAGAGATCTCACAATTAGCACTCTTGTCCAATATAATACCAGTTTTAATCACCAGAGGCTAATGTAACCTCAAAAATCTCCATCAAAAAATAGGACAATTTACAATACAATTAGAATAATATTCTGTACAAAATAGAGATACACTGGTAAACATAGTACAATGACCACTAATAGCAATAAAGCGGAGACATACAGGTAAGATACCCCTTGATAAGAGTAGACAGAGGACAAGTATACTCGGCTCAGTGTATCAGAGTATGAGCTCGATGGTGCTGCAGGCACTAAGCATTTAGGCAACAGTCCAGACAGTGTTCTCCATTGTAATCTTGCCTGTAGATCTTCGCAGGTTGCTGTAAAAGTTCCTCCGAATAGATGGATAGTTCAAAAGCAGTTGGTCACTGTAGATCGATGGTAGGCCCTAGGGGAGTGAGCTAAATCTCTAACGCGGTTGGTAACTGATGTAAAACAGCCAATCCTAGCCGCGGAGATATAGAGTAGATTTGCCGATGCCTGCTCCCTTGACGGGCTAACCATAAGACGGCTGGTAAGGCAGCTAAGTAGTTTAGTACACGCTAGCACTGGATATGAAAGGGAGAGCGCGGTTTTATTTAATGTTGACTGCCAAAGGGGATTTTAGCCCTACTAGACAAGACAACAGGAGAGTGAGGATTAAACCTATTGCCTTCTCCCTTACCAGGCTAAATGCATAGTTTGTTGCCTACTGAAGGCTGTCAGCCGAAAAGAATGTTCACGGTGTAGGGAAAACTTATCTACGTACGTTTCACCTGGTTACAGGCTTCGTCCGGGCATTGTGTGTAATCTCATATGCAGTCTGCTTCCTTATAAATATTGGTTACCATTTGGAATATAAGAACTGAATTAGCACCATAATTTGCACTATTTGCACTATTGATATAAGTAACTTCATGGGGTTATATACAGAATATATACATCATTAGTTCACAATAAACCATTGTTATTGTTTTATAAGATTGATAATCCCTTTATTAAGCATTCCCCAATTTTGCATAACCAACACCGTTATATTAATATACTTTCTTTCTAATGACACGGTGAGTCCATGGATCATCTAATTACTATTGGGGAATATCACTCCTGCCCAGCAGGAGGCGGCAAAGAGCACCACAGCAAAGATGTTAAATATCACCTCCCTTCCCTCCAACCCCAGTCTTTCTCTTAGCCTATGTTAAGAGCAAGGAGGTGGTAAAGTTTAGGTGTTTGGAAGAAGATTCTTCAAGCAAGATTTATTTATTTTTCAGCAGTGCAAGCTTGTTCTGCTTTGTCCTGGGGTGTAGCCGTAGTCCATGTCAGTCTCTTCAGTAGAACAGTGGTGGCGTTTAAGCAATGGGAGAGGAGATTGTGGCTCAGTGTGTGGTGTGTGTTTCACTTACTCCTGGCGGCGTTACTTTAGAGACATTTTGCCGACTGGGAGGTTAATTTTTGATACGCCCACGATGGACGGAGCTAGCTGAGGCAGCAAGTTTCTGTTGCGCGCCTTTTCCCCTTCACTTCCTGTGTTCCAGAGAGACAGCGGTATTGCAGTCTTGTACGCTGTGCTACGGTGAAGCGGGAGAGCAGCCTTAGATCTGACAAATACATTGCTTAGGTTGAGTCCGGACTGAGGTTGAGTATTTGTGACAGTTTTAAATTTTTTTTCCCAGCAAATATAAAAAAGTTACGTTTTAACATTTAAAGAAACAGTAACTTTTTTTTTGGTGTGTTAATTTCAACGAAATTATCAGTTTATTTATTCTAATTTGATCAATTGTGAGTAAAGATGGACCAAGAGGCAATGCAAAATGTTTCTTGTTCTTTATGTTTTGATGCTAACGTGGAACGACCAATCCCTTTCTGTTCCTTATGTATTGAGAGCATTTTAAATTACAGGGATGGACTTTTTCTGAGGCGGATGCTGTCAATGTTCAAGATATGCCGCAGCTTTCTCCTCAAGTGTCCCAAATGTTATCGTCCACACATGCAGTGCCCTGCACTTCCTCTCAAGCTCCGCCTGGAGTTACTTTGCAAGACATCGCTACCCTCATGTCTTCTGCGGCATTTGATGCGTTGTCTGCTTTTCCCATGCTGCAGGGAAAGCGCAAGAGGAAATGTAAAGGATCAGTGAGTAAGGTTTCTGACACAGTCGTGGCTATTCCGAATGTTCCCTCTCAGAAATCTGAGGAGGAGGATACTTCGGTAGCATCTGAGGGTGAATTCTCAGACTCACACAGTGTAATTCCTTCTTCTGATGCTGAAGTTGTATCCTTCAGGTTTAAGCTGGAACACCTCCGTTTGTTACTTAAGGAGGTTTTGGCTACCTTGGACGACTCCAACACTACGGTCGTAGTCAATCCTAAGAAGTCTAGCAAGCTAAACATGTATTTTGATGTACCTTCCATGGTGGAGGTTTACCTGTACCAGATCGAGCTACAGAGATTATTGCTAAGGAATGGAGAGACCGGGTATTCCTTTTTCTCCATCCCCTATTTTTAAAAAGATGTTTCCTATTGCTGACTCTATCAAGGAGTCTTGGCAGTCGGTCCCCAAGGTGGAAGGGGCAATTTCCACTTTAGCTAAGAGGACCACTATTCCCATAGAGGATAGTTGTTCCTTTAAGGATCCTATGGATAAGAAGTTGGAGGGATTGCTCAAAAAGATGTATGTTCATCAGGGTTTACAATGGCAACTTGTAGTGTGTATTGCTATCGTCACTATTGCGGAAGCATACTGGTTTGATGCGTTGTCTGATTCTATTCACTCCCCTCGACGAGATCCAGGATAGGATCAAGGCCCTTAAGTTGGCCAATTCTTTTATTACGGATGCTTCCCTACAGGTTATTAAGCTAGGAGCAAAAATTTCTGGGTTTGCCGTACTGGCCCGCAGAGCCTTATGGTTGAAATCCTGGTCTGCGGATGTGTCGTCTAAGTCTAAGCTTTTAGCGATTCCCTACAAGGGTAAGACCTTGTTTGGGCCGGGCTTGGCTGAGATTATTTCCGACATTACAGGAGGAAAGGGTAATTTCCTCCCTCAGGATAAGAGGAATAAGCAGAAGGGATGTCAGAGTAATTTTCGTTCCATTCGAAACTTCAAGGGTAAGCCTTCCTCTCCCTCTACAAAGCAGGAACAGTCCAAGCCTTCCTGGAGGTCCAACCAGTCGTGGAAGAAGGGAAAGCAATCTAAGAAGCCCGCTGATGACTCAAAGTCAGCATGAAGGGTCTGCCCCTGATCCGGGACTGGATCTTGTGGGGGGCAGACTTTCCTTCTTCGCTCAGGCTTGGGTTCAGGATGTTCAGGATCCCTGGGCGGTGGACATCGTGTCCCAGGGATACAAACTAGAGTTCAAAATCTTTCCTCCCAGGTGTAGGTTTCTGCTCTCAAGATTATCTGTGGACCTGATAAACAGAGAGGCGTTCTTACACTGTGTTCAAGACCTTTCCAACCTGGGAGTGATAGTTCCTGTTCCAATGCAGGAACAGGGTCTAGGATTTTACTCCAATATGTTTGTGGTTCCCAAAAATAGGGAACTTTCAGACCAATTCTAGATCTCAAAAGTCTAAACAAGTTCCTCAGAGTACCGTCCTTCAAGATGGAAACTATTTGTTCCATTCTTCCCTTGGTTCAAGAGGGTCAATTTATGACAACAGTAGATTTAAAGGACGCGTACCTGCATGTTCCCATCCACAGGGATCATCACAAGTTTCTGAGGTTCGCATTTCTAGACAGACACTTCCAGTTTGTGGCTCTTCCATTCGGCCTTGCCACAGCTCCCAGAATTTTTTCAACGGTCCTGGGATCCCTGTTGGCGGTGCTCCGGGTGCGGGGCATTGCAGTGGCGTCTTCTCTGGACGACATTCTGGTTCAGGCACCATCCTTTCAACAAGCAAACTCCCACACAGAGATGTTGTTATCCTTCCTGCGCTCTTACGGATGGAAGGTGAATTTGGGAAAGAGTTCCTTAATTCAGGGGACATGGACTCAGGAGGAGTCAGTTCTCCCCATAAACATTCTGGAGCTGAGGGCAATCTTCAATGCTCTTCTGGCCTGGCCTCAGTTAGGTTTGGCCCGGTTTATCAGGTTCCAGTCGGACAACATAACTTCAGTGGCTTACATCAACCATCAGGGAGGAACTCAGAGTTCATTGGCCATGACAGAGGTAGCCAAAATTATTCAGTGGGCGGAGACCCACAACTGCTGTCTATCTGTGATCCACATTCCAGGAGTGGACAATTAGGAAGCGGATTTTCTGAGCAGACAGACCTTTCACCCAGGGGAGTGGGAACTCCATCCGGAAGTGTTTTCCAGCTTGATTCTCAAATGGGGACAGCCGGAACTGGATCTCATGGCATCTCGTCAGAATGCCAAGCTCCCGAGGTACGGGTTGAGGTTGAGGGATCCTCAGGCTGTACTGATAGATGCTCTGGTGGTCTCTTGGAATTTCAGTCTTGCATACCTATTTCCTCCATTCGCTCTCTTTCCTCGGGTCATTGCTCGAATCAAGCAGGAGAAGGCGTTGGTGATCCTCATTGCTCCGGCGTGGCCTCGCAGGATCTGGTATGCAGACCTAGTGGAGATGTCATCTCTCCCACCTTGGAGACTTCCACTGAGGAAGGACCTTCTACTTCAAGGGCCCTTCCTTCATCCAAATCTTGTTTCTCTAAATCTGACTGCTTGGAGATTGAGCGCTTAATCTTATCTAAGCAGAGATTGAGACCATGATTCAGGCTCGTAAGACTGTTACCAGGAAGATTTACTACAAGATATGGCGTAAATATCTGTATTGGTGTGAATCCAGAGGCTACTTTTGGAGTAGAGTTTGGATTCCTAAAATTCTGTCTTTTCTCCAAGAGGGTCTGGAGAAGGGTTTATCGGCAAGTTCTTTGAAAGGTCAAATATCTGCCTTGTCTATTTTGTTACCTAAATGTCTGGCGGATGTACCAGACGTGCAATCATTCTGTCAAACCTTGGTCAGAATCAGGCCTGTGTTCAAACCTGTTACTCCTCCATGGAGTCTTGTTCTTAAAGTTCTTCAGCAGGCTCCGATTGAGCCTATGCATTCCTTAGATATTAAATTGTTCTCTTTGAAGGTTTTGTTTCTTGTTGCTATTTCATCTGCTCGTAGAGTCTCAGAGCTCTGGGCATTACAGTATGAGTCTCCTTCCCTTATTTTTCATTCGGATAAGGTAGTATTGCGTACTAAGTTAGGGTTTTTCCCTAAAGTGGTTTTGAATAGGAACATTAATCAGGAGATTGTTTCTTCTTTATGTCCTTACCCATCTTCTCATAAGGAACGTCTGCTGCACAACCTAGACGTGGTGCGTGCATTAAAATTCTATTTACAGGCGACTAAGGATTTTCGCCAGTCTTCTGCTCTGTTTGTGGTTTTCTCTGGGAAACGCAAGGGTCAGAAAGCTACGGCTACTTCTCTTTGTTTGTGGCTGAAGATTATCAATCACTTGGCCTATGAAACTGCTGGACAGAAGCCTCCTGAGAGGGTCACAGCTCATTCTACGAGGGCTGTTTCCTCTTCCTCGGCATTCAAAAATGAAGCTTCTGTGGAACAGATTTGCAAGACTGCAACTTGGTCCTCTCTTCACACTTTTTAAAAATTCTATAAATTTGATACTTTTGCCTCGGCTGAGGCTTCTTTTGGGAGAAAGGTTCTTCAAGCAGTGGTGCCTTCTGTTTAGGTTCCCTGGCTTGTCCCTTCCTTATCATCTGTGTCCTCTAGCTTGGGTATTGATTCTGTCAGGGTTTTTTCCCTGCTTTGTTTGCAATGTGCTGCTGGCAGCCATTTTACTCACCTCTCTTGCTGACTCTGGTGCATAGTGTGTGATGCTGCTCATTTCCTGCATGCCCTTTTATGGCCAGACTGGTGTACATCATCCATGTGAGACAGGTTGCAGTCTCAGAATTGTGATGTCATCACTTATTATTTAAAGGGCCTCTGTTCAGTATGCTTTGCCCTTGCGTTGTCTCATACCTGTTTTGTGAGAATTCCTGTGTATTACCTGGCTGTCTGATGTCCCTTCTGGTTCCTGATCCCTGGCTTGTTCCTGACTCTGCTGTTCTCCTTGTTCCTGATTCCAGCTCGTCTGACTACTCGCTTTGGCTCCTGACTCGGCTCGTCTGACTATTCGCTTTGGCTCCTGACTCGGCTCGTCTAACTACCAGCTCTGGTTTTGACTCCTGGCTTGTTATTTGACTTGTGGACTTTTTATTATTTTTTTGCTATTAATAAAGGTGTGATTATTTTTGCACTTCTCGTCTCAGTCTGATTCCTGGCACCCTGACAGATTCCCAATAGTAATTAGCTGATCCGTGGACTCACCATGTCATTAGAAAGAAAACAAAATGTCCATGGCCCGCACTGTTTTTTAAGACCGGTTTTTGTCATGTTATAAACCTCAGGCACCTCTGCACCTTGTTGCTTCCTTTCTCTCCTTTTACTTTGGTCGAATGACTGGGGTTGGAGGGAAGAGAGGTGATATTTAGTGAATCATGCCCGCCTCACATGGACCTGTGGAAGAAAAACAAAGACTGAGTAATCTTACTCAGGCTTTCAAAGTTAGGGCAGCATTAAATACATGGGAGGCGCAGTGAGGATTGTACGCCACAAGTTCCCATTGCTTAAAAGCCACCACTGCTCTACTGAAGAGACTGACTACAAATACACCACAGGACAAAGCAGAACAAGCTTGCACTGCTGAAAAATAAATAAATCTTGCTTGAAGAATCTTCTTCCAAACACCTCCTTGCTCTTAAAGGGACATTCCAGTCAAAATTGAAATCCACATGAATGCATTTCTGTTTTGAATAGAAGCATTTTTGTAATATACATGTGTTAGCAAAAATGCTTCTAATAAAAGCTATAGCTGTTTCAAAAGTGTATTTAAATATGCACCGTGCACCAGCATTTTAAACACAGCACTTGCTCAAAGAGCCTAAAGTGCTTGTACCATCTGGTAATTAATCATTTTGTTAATTGCTGACATGATACAAGCCCCTCTGGCACTCTGAGCAGCTACAGTATTTAAAATGATGGTGCACTGAGAATATCTAGATATCCTTCACATGCACATGCAGAGAAAAATGTTAACATTAAAACAGTGATAACTTTTACCTGAAGCATTTTTGCTAATACATGTATATTGCAAATATGTTTCTATTCAAAGATGTAATTCATCTATGTACATTTAAATTTTGGCTGGAATGTCCCTTTAACGTAGGCAAAGAGAATGACTGGGGTTGGAGGGAAGGGAGGTGACCAGGAGCTTTGCTGTGGTGCTCTTTGCTGCCTCCTGCTGGGCAGGAGATATATTCCCCAATAGTAATTAGATGATCCGTGGACTCACCGTGTCAAGAAAGAAATAAAGTAAGCATAAATTTTGTTTTTTAGCTCTGTGATAACCTTGCATCTTCTGACAGCCCCCTGATCACATGACATTGTACATTATATTTTTTTTGCATAAATGTTTTGTAAATGATCCATTAATATAGCCCATCTGGGAGTATTTTGTAACAATGTATATTTTTGCTTATTTTTGAATAACATTGTGCTGATCTCAGACTCCTAACCAAGCCCCAAAGTATCAGATGTATACTGAGGTCTACAGATTTCTGCTTTCTCCTTTTTGTTTAATCTGTCTTTTCATATGAAGGTAAGGGTGGAGTGTGTGCACTTCCTGCTTTCCCAGCCCCCTTCACTGGGTGTTCCAGCCTAACCTCATCAACTGTGCTAAACTGGGAGTTTTTAAGTACGTTTTTAAAAGGTTTTATACTGAATTTTTAGACCAGTATCTGTGCATATTTTTCTTTAGAGTTGTGTCTATTACATGCAGTTATATGAAAATGAATGGTCCTGGTTGGGTATATTTTTATATTTAAAAGTTTCCTTATGTATGCAGCTATTCACGTTAATCTGAAATACATTAATGTAACGGCACTAATCCCTCATTAATACCATGCACGCTTGCTACCGATATTCTGCCACTATCACCCACCAATTGTTCTAATCCCCCGGGCACTACAATGTAGCTTTTTCAGGACCTGAGACAAATCCAGCATCTTTATTTACACTATCCTCAGTTACAGTTCTAATAACCTATGCGGGTGTCAGCAGCAATGTGGTAATTTAAGTCATCAGAAGCAAAGCGGTCTCACAGCAGTTGGAGTTGTAAAAACTGCTGTGGCACCGCTGTACTTCTTATTACTTCAATTACCACTCCAACTGCTGTGGGACACTGGTGCGCCGCATAGAACAACCGCTATGGTACTGAGCAGTTTGTTTTCTTCCTGCTTTCAAATGCCCCCTTGACAAAACCGGCGCATTGCGCGAATGCGAGAAACAGAAGAACGCGCAGGTTCGACTTGGAACACTCACTGGAAGCAGGAGGCTGACGTCAGGACAGGAGGGGGCAGGCGGCCATTTCAAAACGGCCCGAGGTGAAATAGTAAGTGGCTTTATTTGCAAACTATATTTAGAGCATAACTGGCTTACAGTTTGCTGTCAACATCGTTAAATACATTATCTCAATATGTAATAATAATTTTTAGGTTGACTTGCCCTTTAAGGACAGTTATAAATTAGCTGATAAGAAACAATCAGTTCCATTAAAACTACATAATAGCAACTGTGTAAATCATAATTGCCTAGATTACGAGTTTTGCGTTACGGTGCGGTATGGCTATAACCTCAGAAAAATTGACCATTGCGCTGGAATGGCCGGTAACGCATATTGTGAGTCGCGGCGGTATAGCTATACCACAAGCATTTTAGCCTGTAACTCGATGTCCATTCCGCACTCAAAAAAATGACGTTTGAGTACAGGATTTTCTATAGCACCTTGTTACAGGTTGTGCGGTCCGGCTAAAATGCTTGCGTTACAGCCTATACCGACACGATCTATTCCGCCATCTGAGAGCAGTAGTTATGGATTTTGCAAAACAAAAATGTTTTACAAAACAGCCAATAGGATTTCAGTAGCTCTTATCCTATTGGCTGTTCAAATCAGTCAATATGATTTAAATAGCTCTCATCCTATTGGCTGATTTGAATTTGAAGAATTGCATTCAACTTTAATGTACGGCGGTGATCTTATGAAGAGGACGCTCCGCACAGGATGTCATCGCCAGTCCTGGATAGCTTCGCTCCACGCCGCCGTGATGAAGATAGAAGATGCCCCTGCGATAGATGAAGATATCCCTGCCTGGATGAAGACTTCTCGCTGCCTGGAGGGAGATGGATGTCCGGACTTGTATGGGGTTATTGTTAGGTTTTTTTGGGGTGTTTTTTTTTTTTCTCAGATTAGGGCTTTGGGCAAATTGTAAAAGAGCTGAATGCCCTTTTAAGAGCAGACCCATACAAATGCCCCTTTAGGGGCAATGGGTAGCTTAGGTTGTTTTTAGACTTAGTTTTTTTTTTTTTTTTTTGGGGGGGTTGGGTGGGTGGGGGGTATTACTGTTGGGGAGACTTTATATTTTTTCTAGGTAAAAGAGCTTTTTAAAGGGACACTGAACCCAAATTTTTTCTTTCGTGATTCATATAGAACATGCAATTTTAAGCAACTTTCTAATTTACTCCTATTATCAATTTTTCTTCGTTCTTTTACTATCTTTATTTGAAAATAAATTTAAATTCTTGCATTTCAAATAAAGATACCAAGAGAATGAAGAAAATTTGATAATAGGAGTAAATTAGAAAGATGCTTAAAATCTCATGCTCTCTGAATCACAAAAGAAAACATTTGGGTTCAGTGTCCCTTTAACTTAGGGTAATGACCTACAAAAGGAGGTGTTTTTATTTTGGAGGGGCTTTTTTATTTTTATAGGGCTATTGGATTAGGTGTAATTATTTTTATTTTTGATAATTTCGTTTATTATTTTTTTGTAAACTTAGAGTTTTTATTTTTCGTAATTTTAGTGTTTTTTATTTTTTTTCGTAGTGTTAGATTTTTTTTAAATTGTAATTTAGGAATTTTAATTGGTAGTTTTTTTTTTTTATATTATATTAGAATAGTTATGTTAGGTTAATTTTTTGTTTAATCTTACTTTTTAAATTTATTTTAAGATAGTTATATTGTACTTTTAATTTAATGTTAGGGGGTGTTAGGTTTAGGGGTTAATAGTTTAATTTAGTGTTTTGCGATGTGGGGGTCCTGTGGTTTGGGGTTAATATGTTTAGTTTATTATTTGCGATGTGGGGTCCGGCGGTTTAGGGGTTAATAGGTTTATTTAGTGTCTGCAATGTTGGGGTCAGCGGATTAGGGGTTAATAACTTTTATTAGTGTCGGCGATGTTGGGGGCGGTGGATTAGGAGTTAATAACTTTTATTAGTGTCGGCGATGTTGGGGGCGGTGGATTAGGGGTTAATAACTTTTAATAGTGTTGGCGATGTTGGGGGCGGTGGATTAGGGGTTAATAACTTTTATTAGTGTCGGCGATGTTGGGGGCGGTGGATTAGGGGTTAATAACTTTTATTAGTGTCGGCGATGTTGGGGGCGGTGGATTAGGGGTTAATAACTTTTATTAGTGTCGGCGATGTTGGGGGCGGTGGATTAGGGGTGTTTAGACTAGGGGTTTATGTTAGGGTGTTAGGTTTAAAAGTAACTTTCTTTTTCTCCTGTTAAGTGTAGTCAGTCCACGGGTCATCCATTACTTATGGGATTATATCTCCTCCCTAACAGGAAGTGCAAGAGGATCACCCAAGCAGAGCTGCTATATAGCTCCTCCCCTCTACGTCATACCCAGTCATTCTCTTGCACCTAACTAATAGATAGGACGTGTGAGAGGACTGTGGTTGTTAAACTTGGTTTTTATTTCTTCAATCAAAAGTTTGTTATTTTAAACAGCACCGGAGTGTGTTGTTTTTTCTCAGGCAGCATTAGAAGAAGAATCTACCTGAGTTTGTGTATGATCTTAGCGGTCGTAACTAAGATCCATTCGCTGTTCTCGGCCATTCTGAGGAGTGAGGTAACTTCAGAACAGGGGACAGCAGGCAGGGTTCACCTGCAAGGAGGTATGTTGCAGTATATTATTTTCTAAGGAATGGAATTGACTGAGAAAATACTGCTAATACCGATGTAATGTAAGTGCAGCCTTAAATGCAGTAGTAGCGACTGGTATCAGGCTGATATGTATGTATGTTTACACTGAGGTATTTCTAGGGAATGGAACTTCACTAAGAAAATACTGTATAAAAAAATACTGTATACATTTAAGTTGTATTTGAGCCTCCACTGCAGTGAAAGCGACTAGCAGCAGGCTTATTAATAACATTTCATAATTTTATTTTTAAACGTTTACTGGCATGTTAATCGTTTTTTTCCTGAGGTACTTGGTGATAAAACTTTATGGGCATGATTTTTACCACATGGCTGTCGTTTGTTTATGAATAAAATCAGTTTACTGAGCTTCCCCACTGTTGTAATATGAGTGGGAGGGGCCTATTTTAGCGCTTTATTGCGCAGTAAAAATTCAGTCACAGTCTTCCTATTTCTTCCTCCATGATCCAGGACGTCTCTACAGAGCCCAGGGGTCTCCAAAACTAGTTTTGAGGGAGGTAATCACTCACAGCAGACCTGTGAGACTATGTTTTGACTGTGATAAAAACGTTTATATTAAATTGTTATCCGTTTTTGGGTACTAAGGGGTTAATCATCCATTTGCTAGTGGGTGCAATCCTTTGCTAACTTAATGCATTTACTGTGAAAATTTGGTTGCTATAACTAATTTGGTTCATTGTTATTTCAACTGTGACAGTTTTTTTGTGCTTTTTAAAGGCACAGTAACGTTTTTTATTTTGCTTGTAAATTTATTTGAAAAGTATTTTCCAAACTTGCTAGTCTCATTGCTAGTTTGTTTAAACATGTCTGACACAGATGAATCTCTTTGTGCAATATGTTTAAAGGCCAATGTGGAGCCCAATAGAAATTTGTGTACTAATTGCATTGCAAAGCCAATCTGTACATGTAAAGAAAATTTCACCAGACAACGAGGGGGAAGTTATGCCGACTAACTCTCCTCACGTGTCAGTACCTTCGTCTCCCGCTCAGGAGGTGCGTGATATTGTGGCGCCAAGTACATCAGGGCGGCCCATACAAATTACTTTGCATGACATGACTAATGTTATGACTGAAGTACTATCTAAATTGCCAGAATTTAGGGGTAAACGCGATCACTCTGGGGTAAGAACAGAGTGCGCTGATAATAATAGAGCCATGTCTGATACTGCGTCACAATTTGCAGAACATGAGGACGGAGAGCTTCATTCTGTGGGTGACGGATCTGATCCAAGTAAACTGGACTCAGACATTTCAAATTTTAAATTTAAGCTTGAGAACCTCCGTGTATTACTAGGGGAGGTATTAGCGGCTCTGAATGATTGTAACACGGTTGCAATTCCAGAGAAAATATGTAGGCTGGATAAATATTTTGCGGTACCGACGTGTACTGACGTTTTTCCTATACCTAAAAGGCTTACAGAAATTGTTAACAAGGAGTGGGATAGACCCGGTGTGCCTTTTTCACCCCCTCCTATATTTAGAAAAATGTTTCCAATAGACGCCACCACACGGGACTTATGGCAGACGTCCCTAAGGTGGAGGGAGCAGTTTCTACTCTGGCTAAGCGCACCACTATCCCGGTGGAGGATAGCTGTGCTTTTTCAGATCCAATGGATAAAAAGTTAGAGGGTTACCTTAAGAAAATGTTTGTTCAACAAGGTTTTATATTACAACCCCTTGCATGCATTGCGCCTGTCACGGCTGCGGCAGCATTCTGGTTTGAGTCTCTGGAAGAGACCATTAGCTCAGCTCCATTGGATGAGATTATAGACAAGCTTAAAGTCCTTAAGCTAGCTAATTCATTTATTTCTGATGCCGTAGTACACTTAACTAAGCTTACGGCTAAGAATTCCGGATTCGCCATTCAAGCGCGCAGAGCGCTGTGGCTTAAATCCTGGTCAGCCGATGTGACTTCTAAATCTAAATTGCTTAACATACCTTTCAAAGGGCAGACATTATTCGGGCCCGGTTTGAAAGAAATTATCGCTGACATTACGGGAGGTAAGGGCCATGCCCTGCCTCAAGACAGAGCCAAACCAAGGGCTAAACAGTCTAATTTTCGTGCCTTTCGTAACTTCAAGGCAGGAGCAGCATCAACTTCCTCCGCTCCAAAACAGGAAGGAACTGTTAATCGCTACAGACAGGGCTGGAAACCTAACCAGTCCTGGAACAAGGGCAAGCAGGCCAGAAAGCCTGCTGCTGCCCCTAAGACAGCATGAAGTGAGGGCCCGCGATCCGGAAACGGATCTAGTGGGGGGCAGACTTTCTCTCTTCGCCCAGGCTTGGGCAAGAGATGTCCAGGATCCCTGGGCGTTAGAGATCATATCTCAGGGATATCTTCTGGACTTCAAAGCTTCTCCTCCAAAAGGGAGATTTCATCTTTCAAGGTTGTCAGCAAACCAGATAAAGAAAGAGGCGTTTCTACGCTGTATACAAGACCTTTTACTAAAGGGAGTGATCCACCCAGTTCCGCGGTCGGAACACGGACAAGGGTTTTACTCAAATCTGTTTGTGGTTCCCAAAAAAGAGGGAACCTTCAGACCAATCTTGGACTTAAAGATCCTAAACAAATTCCTAAGAGTTCCATCGTTCAAAATGGAAACTATTCGGACAATCTTACCTATGATCCAAAAGGGTCAGTACATGACCACAGTGGATTTAAAGGATGCCTACCTGCACATACCGATTCACAAGGATCATTATCGGTATCTAAGGTTTGCCTTCCTAAACAGGCATTACCAGTTTGTAGCTCTTCCCTTCGGGTTAGCTACGGCTCCAAGAATCTTTACAAAGGTTCTGGGCTCTCTTCTGGCGGTACTAAGACCGCGAGGAATATCGGTAGCTCCGTACCTAGACGACATTCTGATACAAGCGTCAAGTTTCCAGACTGCCAAGTCTCATACAGAGTTAGTTCTGGCATTTCTAAGGTCGCATGGGTGGAAGGTGAACGTAGAAAAGAGTTCTCTATTGCCACTCACAAGAGTTCCCTTCTTGGGGACTCTTATAGATTCTGTAGAAATGAAAGTTTACCTGACAGAGGACAGGTTAACAAAACTTCTAAATGCTTGCCGTGTCCTTCATTCCATTCAACACCCGTCAGTGGCTCAATGCATGGAGGTAATCGGCTTAATGGTAGCGGCAATGGACATAGTACCTTTTGCACGCCTGCATCTCAGACCACTGCAATTGTGCATGCTAAGTCAGTGGAATGGGGATTACTCAGATTTGTCCCCTATGGTAAATCTGGATCAAGAGACCAGAGATTCTCTTCTATGGTGGCTTTCTCGGCCACATCTGTCCAGGGGGATGCCCTTCAGCAGGCCAGATTGGACGATTGTAACAACAGACGCCAGCCTGCTAGGTTGGGGCACTGTCTGGAATTCCCTGAAGGCTCAGGGATCATGGACTCAGGAGGAGAGACTCCTTCCAATAAACATTCTGGAATTAAGAGCAGTTTTCAATGCCCTTCTGGCTTGGCCTCAGTTAGCAACTCTGAGGTTCATCAGGTTTCAGTCGGACAACATCACGACTGTGGCTTACATCAACCATCCGGGAGGGACAAGGAGTTCCCTAGCGATGATGGAAGTCTCAAAGATAATTCGCTGGGCAGAGTCTCACTCTTGCCACCTGTCAGCGATCCACATCCCAGGCGTGGAGAACTGGGAGGCGGATTTCCTAAGTCGCCAGACTTTTCATCCGGGGGAGTGGGAACTTCATCCGGAGGTATTTGCCCAACTGCTTCGGCATTGGGGCAAACCAGATCTGGATCTCATGGCGTCTCGCCAGAACGCCAAGCTCCCTTGTTACGGATCCAGGTCCAGGGACCCGGGAGCGGTACTGATAGATGCTCTGTCAGCACCTTGGGTTTTCAACATGGCTTATGTGTTTCCACCTTTCCCGATGCTTCCTCGATTGATTGCCAGGATCAAACAGGAGAGAGCATCGATAATTCTAATAGCGCCTGCGTGGCCACGCAGGACCTGGTATGCAGATCTAGTGGACATGTCGTCCTGTCCACCTTGGTCTCTACCTCTGAGACAGGACCTTCTGATTCAGGGTCCTTTCAAACATCCAAATCTAATTTCTCTGAGGCTGACTGAATGGAGATTGAACGCTTGATTCTATCATAGCGGGGATTCTCGGAGTCAGTGATTGATACCTTAATACAGGCTAGGAAACCTGTTACCAGGAAAATTTACCATAAAATATGGTGTAAATACTTACATTGGTGGGAATCCAAGAGTTACTCATGGAGTAAGGTTAGGATTCCTAGGATATTGTCTTTTCTACAAGAAGGTTTAGAAAAGGGTTTATCTGCTAGTTCGTTAAAGGGACAGATCTCAGCTCTGTCTATCCTTTTACACAAACGTCTGTCAGAAGTTCCAGACGTTCAGGCTTTTTGTCAGGCTTTGGCCAGGATTAAGCCTGTGTTTAAAACTGTTGCTCCGCCGTGGAGCTTAAACTTAGTTCTTAACGTTCTGCAGGGTGTTCCGTTTGAACCCCTTCATTCCATTGATATCAAGCTGTTATCTTGGAAAGTTCTGTTTTTAATGGCTATTTCCTCGGCTCGAAGAGTCTCTGAGCTATCGGCCTTACATTGTGATTCTCCTTATCTGATTTTTCATTCAGACAAGGTAGTTCTGCGTACTAAACCTGGGTTCTTACCTAAGGTAGTCACTAACAGGAATATCAATCAAGAGATTGTTGTTCCATCATTGTGCCCTAACCCTTCTTCAAAGAAGGAACGACTTCTGCACAATCTGGACGTCGTCCGTGCCCTGAAATTTTATTTACAGGCAACTAAAGATTTTCGCCAAACTTCTTCCCTGGACAGAGGAGAGGTCAAAAAGCTTCGGCTACCTCTCTCTCTTTCTGGCTTCGTAGCATAATACGTTTAGCCTATGAGACTGCTGGACAGCAGCCTCCTGAAAGAATTACAGCTCATTCTACTAGAGCTGTGGCTTCCACTTGGGCCTTTAAAAATGAGGCCTCTGTTGAACAGATTTGCAAGGCTGCAACTTGGTCTTCGCTTCACACTTTTTCGAAATTTTACAAATTTGACACTTTTGCTTCTTCGGAGGCTGTTTTTGGGAGAAAGGTTCTACAGGCAGTGGTTCCTTCCGTGTAAAGAGCCTGCCTGTCCCTCCCGTCATCCGTGTACTTTTAGCTTTGGTATTGGTATCCCATAAGTAATGGATGACCTGTGGACTGACTACACTTAACAGGAGAAAACATAATTTATGCTTACCTGATAAATTCCTTTCTCCTGTAGTGTAGTCAGTCCACGGCCCGCCCTGTTTTTACGGCAGGTCTAAATTTTAAATTAAACTCCAGTCATCACTGCACCCTATAGTTTCTCGTTTGGTTTCGGTCGAATGACTGGGTATGACGTAGAGGGGAGGAGCTATATAGCAGCTCTGCTTGGGTGATCCTCTTGCACTTCCTGTTAGGGAGGAGATATAATCCCATAAGTAATGGATGACCCGTGGACTGACTACACTACAGGAGAAAGGAATTTATCAGGTAAGCATAAATTATGTTTTACCTATAGACATCAATGGGGTTGGGTTACAGCGATTTGCCATTCCGCAAATCGCAGGTGTTAGTTTTTTTTTTCTAACACTCTCTCCCCATTGATGAGTATGGGGGAAAACGTGCACGAGCACGTAAAGGTTTTTCAGTAACTAGTAATGGCAGCGCTATGGAAAGTGTGGGACCACTCATTTTATTGCGTTCCTTACGCACCCCATATAGCGCAAAATCTAGTTGAATGTTTGCTTTAGTAATTGCAAATACAAAAATGTTTTTATTATGTGTATGTAAAATATATCTTTTTAGTAAGATATTGTCCTATGAATTTTCATATTAAAGGATCTTTGTACTAAAAAAACAATTTCATTCACATTTAAAAGTAGCATGAAAGGGACAGAAAAGTCCAAATTAAACTTTCCAATTTACCTTTATCATCAAATTTGCTTTGTTCTCTTGGTATTCTCAGTTGAAAGTTAAACTTAGGTCATATGCTAATTTCTAAGCCCTTAAAGGACGCCTCTTATCTGAATGCATATGACAGTTTTTCACAACTAGAGGGTGTTAGTTCATGTGTGCCATATAGATAAACATTGTGCTCACGCCGTGGATTTATTTAAGAGTCAGAGCTTATTGCCTGAAATGCAAGTCTGTCAAAAGAACTGATATAAGGGGGCAGTCTGCAGAGGCTTAGATACAAGGTAATGACGGAGGTAAAAAAAAACGATCTATACTATAATTGCATTTGTAATGTCCGTCGGCAGTTGCGCACGCATCCTCAATGGAATGTTGGCAGGGCGAGGACAAAAGAATTTTGGTGAATTTCCGAAAATGGCAGGGTGGTGAAAGAATCCACCGAAGGTGGTGGATTCTTTCACCACCCTGCCATTTTCGGAATCCACCGGGATGCAGCTTCGGTGGATTCTTTCACCACCCTGCCATTTTCATAATCCACTGTGATGCAGCAAAGGCAAACGGAGCATTACAAAAGCAACAACTAACCGCCTGCATCAAGTATTAAAAAAAAAAAAACAACGCCCGCACGAAATATAACAAAAAACCAAACTCCTACACAAAGTATTAACACATACACCACAAACCCCCACTTCGCTAAATAATAAAGTAATTAACCCCTTAATCACTTAACCGTCAACCACCCACATCGCAATACACCTAATTACCCTATTAACCCCTAAACCGCAAAACTCCCACATCGCAATAAACCTAATTAACTTATTAACCCCTTAAACCGCCAAAACCCACAACGCAAATAACTATTTAAATAACTAAGTACCCTAACCTAACACCCCCTTAAATTAACCCAAATTACCTAAACTAATACATTCTAAAGTAACAAAAAATAAAAAAAGGCTAACATTACAGAAAATAAAAAATCAAATTACCAAATTTAACAAAATTAAACCTAATCCCTATGAAAATAAAAAAGCCCCCCCAAAATAAAAACACCCCCTACTCTAAGGATAAACTACCAGTAGCCCTTAAAAGGGCTTTTTGCAGGGCATTGCCCCAAGATAATCAGCTCTTTTACAAAAAATATACAAAGTCCCACCTAACAGTAACCCCACCCCCCAAAATAAAAGAACCTAACACTGAAAAACCTAAACTACCCATTGCCCTGAAAAGGCCGGTGACCCTGGAACTGAAGACCGGCGACCGCGGAGCCATGGAGCGTGGAGGATCCTCTTCGTACGATCTCCGCCGTACACTGAATAGTGAATTCAAGGTACGTGATTAAAGATGGCGTCCCTTGAATTCCTATTGGTTGATTTTTTTTTGATCTGTTCAAATTAGCCAATAGGATTTGAGTAGCTCTCATCCTATTTGCTGATTTTAATTTGAAGACTCAAATCAGCCAATAGGAATTCAAGGGACGCCATCTTTAATCGCGTACCTTGAATTCACTATTTAGTGTACAGCGGAGATCTTACGAAGATGATCCCCCCCACGCTCCATGGCCCTGCGGTCGCCGGTCTTCAGTTCCAGGGTCGCCGGTCTTCAGCTCCGTGGTCATCGGTCTTCAGGTCCGCTCCGCACAGGATGTTCCTGGAAGAAGAAGAGGTTGCGCTTGGAAGAAGACTTCACCGTCTGGAACAGGACCTTCTCCGCCGGACTTCAGGAACGGTAAGTAGCAACCTGGGGGATTAGTCTTAGTTTTTTTTTAAGGTTTTTTGGGGGGGGTTTGTTTTATTTAGATTAGGGATGGGCAGTAAAGGAGCTAAATGCCCTTTTAAGGGCAATGCCCAAACAAATGCCCTTTTCAGGGCAATGGGTAGTTTAGGTTTTTTAGTGTTAGGTTCTTTTATTGTGGGGGCTTTACTGTTCAGTGGGACTTTTTGTATTTTTTGTAAAAGAGCTGATTATCTTGGGGCAATGCCCTGAAAAAAAGCCCTTTTTTGGGGGGGGGGAGGGGCTTTTTTATTTTCGTAGGTATTAGGTTTAATTTTGTTACATTTGGTAATTTGATTTTTTATTTTCTGTAATGTTAGCCTTTTTTATTTTTTGTAAACTTATTTTTTTAATTTACTTTAGAATGTATTAGTTTAGGTAATTTGGGTTAATTTAAGGGGGTGTTAGGTTAGAGGGGTTTTAGGTTAGGGTACTTAGTTATTTAAATAGTTATTTGCGTTGTGGGTTTTGGTGGTTTAAGGGGTTAATAAGTTAATTAGGTTTATTGCGATGTGGGGGTTTTGGGGTTAATAGGGTTAATAGGGTAAATAGGTTTATTGCGATGTAGGGGTTTAGGGGTTAATAGGCTCATTAGGTTTATAACGATGTGGGGGTTTTGCGGTTTAGGGGTTAATAGGGTAATTAAGTGTATTGTGATATAGAGGTTTTGCGGTTTAGGGGTTAATAGGTTAATTAGGTTTTATAGCGATGTGGGGGTTTAGGGGTTAATAGGGTAATTAGGTGTATTGCGATGTGGGGGTTTTGCGGTTTAGGGGTTAATAGGTTAATTAGGTTTATTGCGATGTGGGGGTTTTGCGGTTTAGGGGTTAATGTGGCTATATCTGTAGTTTATTATATAGAAAATATTTTTGATATATTTAAAGGGACAGTAAAGTCAAAACTAAACTTTCATGATTCAGATAGGGCATGCAATTTTAAACAACTTTCCTATTTACTTTTATCATCAAATTTGCTTTGTTCCCTTGGTGGTATTTTTGAAAAGCTAAACCTAGCTAGGCTCAAACTGATTTCTAAACAGTTGAAAACCGCCTCCTAGCTCAGAGCATTTTGAAAGTTTTTCACAGTTAGCCTGTGCTAGTTCACATGTGTCATATAGATAACATTGTGCTCACTCCCGTGAAGTTATTTAGGAGTCTTCACTGATTGACTACACTGCATGTCTGTCAAAGGCACTTAGATAAGGAGGCTGTCTGCAAAGGCTTAGATACAAGGTAATCACTGAGGTAAAAAGTATATTAATATAACTGTGTTAGTTATGCAAAAACGGGGAATGGGTAATAAAGGGATTATCTATCTTTTTAAATAAGAAAAATGTTGGTGTAGACTGTCCCTTTAAGACAGTATTCCATTATAATTATAGTATTTCTACACCTGTAGCTTAACTTTTTATATAAAAGAAGAGTTACAAAATAGTTTGTTTCTACATCTGTAGTTTAAAAAATAATTAGACTGCCCTCTGGGCAGGCTTATCGACTAGTAATAATATAACCGCGTTAGTTATGCAAAACTGGGGAATGGTAAATAAAGAGATTATCTATCTTTTTAAGCAATAACATTTTTGGTGTTTACTTTTAAGTATGATGACTTTATTTTTTTGAAATAATTTTAGCACATGAGCGGATTGGCAGAAGCATTTGTACCAGAGGGCATTACCAGGAAGTACTGATCAACCAATGAAAATTAGTATGACGTACTTAGCAAATCAGCATCAGTAGGAAGAACACACCTTATATTGCTGTATTAGATTAGATTCAAATGTAAATAGATTCTACTTCACATTTTTAGGCAAAAACTAAAAGATTTAAATGCTGCACTTTTATATGGATGATATTTTTTTGAGTACAGTTTCTTTTAATCTGCCTTTCCTCTGCTCTATTTTACTTATATGTATCATGCTAGCCAAACAGAAGCAGGATACAAGATTAAAAGGACAGTCTACACCAAAAATGTTCTTATTTAAAAAGATAGATAATCCCTTTATTACCCATTCCCCATTTTTGCTTAACCAACACAGTTATATTAATATACTTTTTACCTCTGTGATTACCTTGTATCTAAGCCTTTGCAGACAGCCTCCTTATCTAAGTGCCTTTGACAGACATGCAGTGTAGTCAATCAGTGCATACTCCTAAATAACTTCACGGGAGTGAGCACAATGTTATCTATATGACACATGTGAACTAGCACAGTCTAACTGTGAACAACTTTCAAAATGCTCTGAGCTAGGAGGCGGTTTTCAACTGTTTAGAAATCAGTTTGAGCCTAGCTAGGTTTAGCTTTTCAAAAATACCACCAAGGGAACAAAGCAAATTTGATGATAAAAGTAAATTGGAAAGTTGTTTAAAATTGCATGCCCTATCTGAATCATGAAAGTTTAGTTTTGACTTTACTGTCCCTTTAATGCTGAGGTATAGAGACCTGCATTACTGGTAAGTGCATAGATGATTTTGCCAATGTGTGGTGTGGTGTTGGGGCGATATTTTGTCTCGCCAATATTCTAAATTCTACGGTTATCATTCTGCCCATGCACTTACCAGAGTGTTTAAGGCAGGAAGTTAGGTTGTTTTCAAAGTGTCGTTATCAGAGTTTATGATTAGGTAGAAATTGTAGTGTAAGATTTTCTGAAGTAAGGCAAAATTTGTAACAGAAAATTGCAAACGACACACGAGTGGTCATTGCAATCCACATTTTTTTCCAGATGAGGATAAGGCCAGTGATTTGATTTTTGCATGTATGCCTGGTTCGGATTGGCTCTTGATGTGTATTCTCATCTGAAGCAGCACACAAGCACAACTTCAATATGTATTTACTCTCTTTTCAGGAGTTAAACACATTTTAATATTAATATATATATATAATAATAAATAGAGCATTTTATTTTATTTTATACTAGAATGTTTATTTAAAGGGACACTAAAGTAAAATTAAACTTTCATGATTGGGAGGGGGGATTCTGGGCAGTGGCTATTATAGGTTGCATGATTGTCCACTGCTTCAGACCTTAGAACTCATTGTTACAAAATCTCATCTCCAACACTTCGGGTATTATTTGATACTACATATTTTTCAGCATAAAAAGGATTTTCAGGTGCTATTACTTTTCCTACCTTTGATGCCAGATTCAGAGCTTACCAAAGGTTTCGGTCTACTTACTAGCCCCCTGGAAGAGTACCCTCGTGTCTCTGTTATGTAACAGTGATATCCCACAAGATACTGCAGGAACTCTATTGGATAAAGCCATGTGAGTGCTGCTTGCAAGATGCTTTTCGCTTTCAATCTGCTGCTTATGCATCTGTTGGAAATGTGGAGGCTATAATGGATATCCAAGCTGATATTCATAACCTACTGGAGGTTTACCACAATGTTTTTTTGGATACACTGAGAGGCATTTAACGGTGGTAAGCAGTAGCACTATACTATTTGGGGTAGATAGAACTCTGGGGCCCCAGCTCCTGCTATCCCTCCCGCACCATTGCCCTCAAAATATGGAGGCTGACAGGCCAACTTCTGGAGAAGCCGGCGAACCACAGAGTGGCAGCCCACTTGAGATGCAGAGCATAGGCCTAAAACCAATGCGTCAATAAAGTGTAACTCATTGCACATCCTGTAGAACCTGGACAGAATCGGAGTGATGCAACAAATGTTCTTGCAGTGACACCCACTGGGGACTTTTATTCACATAGTGTTTTGCCTTAGAACACAGAAATCCTGTTCAGCTCTAATGAGGGCAAAGATGGTGCAGCTACGCATCGCAATTCAAGGTCCTTAGAGTTTCTACAGGCTATGGATTTTACAAATGAGTTCTCTGGATCTGGGCAGCATTTTGGGTTTTGAGTCCTGAAAGACTCTGCTTCCTAAATAACCCAAATACCCTCTGTCAAGTTACTAGCAAATCAGGAGTAGGATGATTTATTCTCTACTAAGTATGCATGAGCAGCTAAGTATATAGAACACTGTTCATGTTGTCAAGCCTGTAATGAGTATTTCTGTATTTTATTCCTCTTCAAATACTGCTAACCTGACTCACTAGACACTAAATGACGGTCTTTTGACTTGAGTATACCATTATCCAGTTATTTGCAGTTTGTTTGCTGAGTTTACAGTTAAGTGTTTGCATTATTTCTTTATTCATTATCTTATTTTTTTACAAAAGGGAGAGGTATTTCTATTGATTTATATTATATGTAGCCATTTACCATGTCTATATTTTCAGTATAGGCTACAGTTGTAATCAAAACGATTCAACCCCCATTGCATATTAGGTTTATTGTCAAAATGTACACACTTTCAGCTGTTTGCAATTAACAAATCAAACAAAAGCAATTGAAATAGCTCAACACAACAAATGCTTCAAGTGGTTTCCCCAAATTCAACTGAAAATGCAACTTTTAATGAATTCTGCAGTCTCAAAATTATTCAACCCCCTGAATAGAATCCCTCACAACAGCATAAATATGCAAAACACATATTGCCTTAAGCACACCTGGTGCAACTAATCAAGGGCTTCATCAGTTCCACCAGGTGTGCTTGAGCTAGGACACATGAAATACCTGAACTGGCTAGGGGTTTGTTGAGTGTCACATTTGACTGCATATAAGTCAAAAGAATGGTGCAAAAAGTTAAGAGAAGAGATCATCGCCCGTCACAAACAAGGAACAGGATACAAAAAGATAGAGAAGGCACTGAATGTTCCTAGAGACACTGCTGGAAGCATAGTTCGCAAGTTAAAAGTTAAAGGAACAGTGGTTACACTACCTGAATGGAGCAGAAAAAGGAAGCTATCAACGGCTGCAACCAGATTTCTGAGAAGGCAGGTTGAAAAAAACCTTGAGTGACTGCAAAAGACCAGCAGCAAGACTTGGTGGCAACAGGCACTGAGGTTTCAGTTTGCACAGTAAGGCGCCTACTAAACGCAGAAGGTTTCCATGCCAGAACTCCAAGACGTACACCAATTTTGACCCAAAACCACAAGTCTGCTCCAATATGCTCAAAATAATATAAATAAGCCACAGATGTTTTGGGATTCTGTTCTATGAAACAAAACTGGAACTTTTCGGCCTGATGGATAGCGGTATTTCTGGAGGAAGAAGAATGAAGTATATGCTGAAAATAACACTCTGCCGACAGTTAAGCATGGTGGTGGCTCAGTGATGCTCTGGGACTGCTTTGCATCCTCTGGCACTGGAAACCTGCAGCATGTGGAAGACAAGATATATTCATTGAAGTATGAGGAAGCTGAAGCTTGGGTGTCAGTGGACCTTCAAACAGGACAATGATCCCAAGCATACCTCAAATTCCACCAAGGCTTGATTGCAGAAAAAATCCTGGAAGAATCTACAGTGGCCTTTAACAGAAAATCTCTGGTGGGATTTGAAGAAGGCGGTCAGAGCACGCAAACCCAAGAATATTACTGAACTGGAGGCCATTGCTCATAAGGAATGGGCTAAGATTCCTCAGGAACGCTGCTATGGCTATGCATCTCGTTTGCAGCAGGTCATAACGGCAAAAGGGTGCTCGACTAAGTACTAAAGATGCTTGCAATTAAGGGGTTGAATAATTTTGAGACTGCAGAATTCATTAAAAGTTGAATTTGGGGAAACAACTTGAAGCGTTTGTTGTGTTGAGCTATTTCATATGCGTTTGATTTGTTCATTGCAAACAGCTGAAAGTCTGTACATTTTGACAATAAACCTGATTTGCAATGGGGGTTGAATAATTTTGATTAGAACTGTATATATATCTTTCTAACTAACTTTTATTGTAGTAGTCTATAGCAATTATTAATATCATATGTACTGTTTCATTGGTATAGCATATTAGAGGATTAGGTTGTTTATTTGGGATACTCTCTTCAGTATTCTTATTCCCCAGTTTTTATTCTGTTGGGATAGTGAGCAGTCTTTCTGAAGTTAGTTTGCTGGACTGCAAGACACTTCTCTTTGATTAAAAGTATTAGCTTTATCATTTCTCTATTATTTTTTTATTTATAAGGAGAGAGATATTCCTACCAGTGGCAGAACTTTCACGGTCGCGGCTGTGACCAGGCCCTGGAGGTGCCCGTCACCCAGCAGATGTGTTAATGGCTTCTACAATGTGCAGGGTAGGCAGCACTGTGTTTTTCCTGCGCGCAGGCGTTTAGAGGCAGAAAGGTTGCAGTGGGCAGAGCAGGGCGGCCTTGTGCTTCCAAGAAGAAAATGTTTCAAGGAGGGAATCTGGGTGTGCTCTGGCTTCTGCATTTTATCAGGTGAGATGAAAAAAGTAGGAGCTGCGCTGCTTTGCCCTGGAAACACTGCTTCTGGAAGGGAGTTCCAGGTATTTAGTAAAATTTTTTAGAATAAGGTAGATAAAAATACATATTTAGCTTGCACAAAAATGCCAGCTGTTTTATTGCAATACATTATGCTCCACAAGCTAACCAACCCACAACACGTTTACTGCAGACATACAAGCTAAACTCCTTAGAAGCCTGATAGGGCTGCAGTACATTGTGTGATTTGGTGGCATTTGCATTCCATTAAACAGAATCTATAATCAAGGGAATAACACTACTGCATACAATATCCTTTTTGACAAATTTATGCTCAAGAATAGTTTCATTTTATTATTTAAAATCCTGCAATAAATCAATGGAGCACCAGTATAGATTACAATCTTTGTTTCTGGACAAAGAGTAGAACAAAACTCATGTGAGGGGCGTTCAGGGCAGACCGCAGGAACAATTGTGGGTTTTCTTTTCATAACCCACTTATTAATGTTATGTGGCTTTCTGCAGAATTCTGTTCTACTTGGGAATGTAATAAGCTTTAACGTTCTATAAATCTTGTATATATTGTGTTCATTTTTCACAAGGCCCTAATCAGGGCCACCACTAGAAATGTTGGTGCCCCTGACTTGACCATTGATCAGCCCCCCCCCCCCCTAAAAGACCAAGTGACTAAAACATATATGCACTTTATTCTTCAGTGTAGTCAAACTTGGAAATGTTGCAAAGGTAGAAACACACAGACACACTCATACACTGAAACACACACTCACACATAAGGAGACACTCAGCACTTGTTTACATTGACCTGACAAGTAATGAGGTAGCTACAGTTTTAGCAAAAAGAAAGTTCTGGTCTTAGGCTGGAAATAACCTAAGGTTTATGAGTACGGCCAAAGCCGAAATGCGTAAAACCTTTCTCCTTTCTTTTTGTGTGTAACATGTCATTATTTTAACCAGATATAAATAAAGTCATTTTTTTATACTTTTGGATACTTGGGTTCATTATCTCTTTTTTTTGTAGCTACAGTTTTGTCAAAAGGAGATTTACAAGACAAAATATGGGGTTCTGATGATCTTTTTGTCAAGGAAGATGTCAACTATATGATGACAGCATGCAGTGGCTGAAAGGAAGGGCCCTGAACTGCCTAAACAATAATTTAGAGACATAGAGACACCAACAAAAGCACAAAGACATAAACACAAACACCCACAGAAACACTCACAGGAGGTAAAATGTATGCACATTGCCATCCCCTAAATCAACAATGTGTGACATGCATGATAAAAAAAATAGCAGAAATTTAGAGATCAATTTTTAAAGAATCATATTTGTAAATGTGCAAACAAAAATACTTCTGTGAATTCAAAATTGTACATTAATGATCTGTCAGAATGGGTAGATGAAGAAAAGCACTTTTGAAAAGTTGACATATGTTTGGGGGTTTTTTTCTCCCCATTTTCCCCAACCAAGAGCACCACTTCAAATCTGGTGTACAAATATTTCCATCTGTCAGCTGTACTTATGGATAAAATGCCTCCTGGCATCTGGAAAGTCCTTGCATAAAGTGGCAGTAAACTGGAATGTAATATATATATATATATATATATATATATATATATACACATATATATATATATATATATATATATATATATATATATATACACATCTATCTATATATATATATATATATATATATATATATATCAATATCATATTTGCCAAAAAGACGCCTACCATTTGTGTATTGAGGAGGAAACATTTCTGCATGGTTTTTAAATATAGAATTTCTACAGCATTGCTAAAAAAAAGGTGTTTTTATGGACCCCTGGCCCCACTATACCACTGCCACACTGAAGTTACAATCCGAAATTGCACAAAGAAATAAAAAACATTTACTAAGTCCTAACTCCTCTGCTAATGAAAGTGATCTGCCGTCTGACTCAGACACACACTGCCTGACAGGAGTCATCCTTTTCACCCCCTGATGGCGGCCCTGGCCCTAATACATACAATTTATTTAATAATGCCAACATCCTCTATTGCAGGAGTCACACTAAACTTGTTTTTGTTTGCTAAAGATGTTGGCAGCACATTGCAAAGCAATTTCTCTCAGACCTGTCTGGTGATCAATGGGTTTAAACAGATGATTTTTAAATGCACAATAGAATGTTTAGAAGTTTTATGACCCTTGTTTGTGAAGTCGTGAAGACACTGCCCAAACATGTTTTAGCAAATGTTCAACAAGCACTTTATCTGCGTCTGTTAAACTTGTTTGTATGTGTGGTGTGTGTGTGTTTGTATATGTGTGGTGTGTGTTTCTGTATATGTGTGGTGTGTGTGTGTGTGTGTTTGTATATGTGTTGTGTGTGTGTGTATAAATACTTCTAGCTATGGGTAAATGAGATGTCCCAAAACAATCTTGTGATGTGAGTAATCTATTAAATATGTAGTGACAGGCCTTGATCTATATCTTGGGCGAGAGAGAGGTTTTCCAATAAGATGCAAACATATATCGATTGGCACAATTGGTGTGATGCACCAAGGTTAAAGTAACCAAATCACAAAGAACAAAAAATAATTAGCGATTTAAAGAGAAAAAATAAAAATTAGAAGTGAAATTAAAAATGGAGTTATAGATAAATACATACAAAAAAATGAGTAAGTTTCTTTTGTATAAAGAAAGATATTGGAGGGAATATCAAAGATTTTGTAGGGTCCACAAGTTGACTCTTCATCCAGCGGATTGGGCTTGTTGGTGTGGATTCTAAAGATAAAACAAAGAAGAGCAACTCATGGTGAAGATAAATGGTATCAGGTAGTGAGTATGGTGGAAAGGTACTCACAAAAGTGCAGCACTATGTGAAAGTGCTAATATGGCAGGCTGGGCCTCTTAGTCTCCAGCTTGACTGTCTTACAAGTCTCTCAATTGGAGGTAGTTTTTTTATTAAAAACAAACACAAAGAGACCGCCCAATGGTGCAGATCAATGGTGTTACCAGGAACGTATTTAAAAAGAAGGTAAAATACTCACAATTTGGTAAGCACTAACAGAAAGTGCAAAATCTAGCAGGCTGGATGTTGTAGTCACCAGCTGACTGTCTTATGGTTTCCCAGCGGAAAAAGTAGATCTTCCAAAACTTCAGGGTCTCCAGAGAGAAATGATGAGTAGTACAAAGCAGCAGATACTACTAAAACGTTTTTAATGTTAAAATACACAATAAAAGCAATAAACTTTGCAACGTGTTTCTCAGCTTTATATATAGCTGTTTCCTCAGGCATATCTATCTGAATCATGAAAGTTTAATTTTGACTTGTGGGTCCCTTTAACTAACATTTATTGTCATAGCTTGTGTTAATTATTAACACCATTGGCACCTACTAGAAGACTAGGTCACTGGGATACTCTCTTTTGTATTTTTATTACTCAGCTCTTATTCTGCTGACCTACTCTTTTAGTTTTGAAGATGCCTCATTCGCCAATCAGGTTACAACTTATAAGAACCAGAAATAAGAGCTATAAAGGTTTCAATAAGCGTACTGTCACCCATTTACATTGGCTGCCTGACCCCTTGTTTATTTTTTGTGAATTATTAGAGTTTTAAGTGAAATTATTTCCCTGCCTTTTTGTAAATGTGTTGTGGTCAGAATGTTGTTAATTGTTGGCTTATTTGGCTTTGGGAGCATGTTATTTCTTATAGAGGTATTTAAAGGGACAGTCTACAATATCATTTTTATTGTTTTAAAAGATAGAAAATCCCTTTATTCACCATTCCCCAGTTTTGCACAGCCAACAGGGTTATAGTAATATTCTTTTTTACCTCTGTGATTACCTTGTATCTAAGCATCTTCTGACAGCCCCCTGATCACATGACTGTGACTATTTAAAATCTATTGAGTTGCATTTAGTGCTGTGTTGTGCTAACTCTTAAATAACTTCCCGGGCGTGAACACATTGTTATCTGGCCCACATGAACTATCAGTCTCCTGTTGTGAAAAGCAAATACATAAGCCTGTGATTAAGAGGCTGTCAATAGAGCCTTTGAAATAGGCAGAAATTTAAAAGGTTTAAATGTTATAACGTATATTAATCTAACAATGTTGGTTTTGCAAAGTTGGGGAATGGGTAATAAAGGCAATATCTATCTTTTTATTTAAACAATAATTTTTGTGTTGACTGTCCCTTTAACTCTCCTATTTTCTAGATAGAGCCCATAAGTAACAGAAGTATGCACCCAGCTACAATAGGTTTTATTTTACGTCTCCTCTCACTCACGCTATAACCATAAGATTTTCCATTGTACAGGTATTAGCTTGTAAGCTGTCCATGCACCACAATATGTGAGACTTGACTTTCTATATAGTATATATTTTTATAATTACATGGCCTGTATTCTGCTAAATTGTCATAGCACCCTAGTAAGGCTAAGCCTTCTTTATTAGTACGGTTACGGAAATATAGACAACAACCACCTTATATTATATATAGTTATCCATCATTTTGTAGCCCGTTTCATATATTACGTAGCTATTTTTCTCCACCTTATTAGCAAGCATAGAGTTTTCCTATCCCCCTGGTATCATATTTTATTTTAGAAATAAGAATTTATTAGAACATTTTAAAAATTAGGTTGGTAATTTGAGATCCAAGAGTGGTCTCTCTGCATCAAGTTACCCTTTATTCCTATAACTGCTTCTTATGTGTTTTGAAGTCCAAGAGTGGCCTCCTACGTTTTATTTAGAAGGTTTGCAATCAGAATGGCCTCCTATATTACTACATTCACCACTTCTATGTGTAACTATTTTATTAATGTATAGTGCATTTTGCTTTAATGTTGTATGGAAGCTATATTTATATTTACTTAATGTACTTTGTATGCCTAGAATAAAACTTCAATTAAAAAAATCCTTTCATGATTCAGATAAAGCATGTCATTTAACAAAACTTTCTATTTTTACTCCTATTATTAAATTGTGTGCAAGCCTTTAATAAATACAGTTTCTAAGGTATTGGCTCCTACTGAGCATGTGGAAGAGTTCACAGTATTTGTGATTGGATGATGGATGTCACATGATACAGAGAGAGGAGAAATGGAAGTAACTTTGAAATTTGGCCAAAAAAAAAGAATACTCATTTTAAATACAAACAGTGCTATTGCATTATCTTTTTAGCATATATTTGTTGATTATGCAATTATACTGTCTTTAATAGTTATTTAAAACGACTTCCAATTTACTTCAATTATCAACTTTACTTTGTATCTTTTGTTGCAGAGCATACCTAGGTAGTCACAGGAGTCAGCACTATTTGTAACATTATATGGCAGCATTTTTGCAACAATGCTTTATCAATCTTACAAAGCCACCATCTAGTGTTCAAACGTATATATTACAACTACTTTCATATACTGCTTCAAACACGTGCATGCTCCTGAGCCTACATAACTGCTTTTCAATAAAGGATACCAAGAGAATAAAGTCTTTTATAACAGATGTAAATTTGGATTTAAAAAAATAAAATACAAATTAATTTGTATTCTTAATTTGAACCATGAAAAAAAAATCGGGGTCCTATGCCTCTTTAAAACATTTTAAAAGACTGTCTCCGCATATTGCAAGAGGCACCTAATTGTTTCTATAATGCAGAACCACCAAGATCTTTAAACTTGCTTAAATGAAAATACTGGTGTTTTTCTCTTATTTGAAGTAGGTGTTAAAGGGACAGTACACACCTTGAGATTGTTATATAAAATGTCCCATTTTCATGTAACTTACCTCTAAAAATTGAGGATTTTCTAACTCTCAGAACTTGCTGACTTCTCAGTGCTAACTCTGCTACATATCTTTCTCTAATTGGTTTTATCTGATAATGACTGCAAATGAATGCATTTAATACGAACATTATAACCATTGGTAGCCTTGTTGTCTTAGGACTAAATCCCAGATTGGCTCCTCCAAATAAGATGGATGGCGAGTGGAGTTTGGCTATTGATAAAAAAAATTGCAGTAAAAAGGATGTTAATTTGTTTTAAAAACATTTAGACTTGGCTAATATGTTATTCTATAGCAACACAACCGAAATGTCTTGTAAGGTGTTTACTACCCCTTTAAGCGTATAGCACCCATTTATAATATGTTTTTATAGCCAGGAACACTTGACTCCTAAATCAGACCTAGCCTGCTGTTTTTAGGACCACATACAGCTCCATGTAGTTGTAATGGGATAGTCTTTCAAATTGTTGTCACCATGGTTCATTGTTGCTAATAAACTTATTTTTTTTCTGTACCAGAAACAAAGCTCTAAAACTTAAACATGAACACAATGGATGAAGTTAATTTTAATGGAAATGCAGAATATGAAGATGATTTTGAAAAAGATCTCGATTGGTTAATAAATGAGGATACAGAGTCTGGTACAGAGGAGCAGGTATGGCATAGAAATTTTATTTCAGTAAATTGTAAACCGTAAATTGTGATTTTTTTTAAATGATTTTATTTTTAAACATATGATTTGTCTACCTTGATTATCATTATAAATAGATTTAATTGTATTGTTTTTACCAGGATTCTATCAACAACTTATACTGCTTTTGAAATCCAGTAGCTGATAATTCACAGTCTACTATAAATCCAAATAAAAAACAAAAATGTGCTTGAAGCTTTACTTTTAACAAAATGTTCTCTTAATAGTTAGAGATGAAAAGCTTATTAATGTACAATAAAAAAAAAGACATTAAAAAGCAAAACTTTCTTCTTTATGTTATTACACACACAGTTATGTTGTCCTACATTCATTTGCTTTAATACATTAAATACCAGGTCAGTACACCAGTTTTAAAACCATAATTTATGCTTACCTGATAAATTAATTTATTTTATGGTGGTGAGAGTCCACGATCCATTACTCCTGGGGTTCATTCTTCTCTGCCATTAGGAGGAGGCAAAGAGTCCTAAAACCCAAGAGCTCTATAAATACCCGCTCACCTCACTTCTAAAATAGTCTTACGTATAGCCTAGGAAAAGAGCAAAAACAAAATTAACCTGAGGCAAATGCCTGAAGGACTTGTCTACCAAAGGCTGCCTCAGAAGAAGCAAAAACATCAAAATAGTAGGATTTAGTAAAAGTATGCAAAGAAGATCAAGTAGCTGCCTTGCAATTTTGGCCAACAGAAGCCTCATTCTTAAAAGCCCAAGAAGTGGCAACTGATCTGGTAGAAATTACAGTAATCCGCTTAGGTGGAGGCTGTCCCACCTCCAAGTAAGCCTCTGGCTTCTTGGTTGAAACTTTTGATCCAAAAGAAATGGCAGACACATTCTGGTTCTTTCTGAACTGGAAAAGTGAACAAACAAACTAGCAGTTTGGCTGAAATCCTTAGTAGAATCTACATAGTAATTTAAGGCTCTTACAACATCCAAGTTACGAAGAAGCCTCTCAGAAAAACTCTTAGGATTAGGGCTTAAAGAAGGGACAATTTCCTGACTTATATTATCCGAAGACACAATCTTGGGTAAAAAGTCAAATTTAAGGAGGATTACATGCAAGAGCAGACAACTCAGAAACTCTTCTAGCAGAGGATATAGTCAAAAGAAACAAAACCTTCCAAGAAAGAAGCTTAATAACACCCCCCCCTATGCATAGACTCAAAAGGGGGAGCCTGCAAAACGTTCAGTTCCAAATTTAGATTCCAAGGAGGATAAAATGGCATAATAACAGGTTTAATTCTAGCCAAAGCTTGAACAAAACCATGAATGTCACAAAGATTAGCAATCTTCTTGTGGAACAAAACTGAAAGCAGTAATCTGACCTTTCAAAGCGTTGGCAGATAAACCCTTAACCAAACCATCCTACAAAAACTGCAAAATCCTAGGAATTCTAAAAAAATGCTTGGAAAAACCATGATCCATACACCAAGAATTAAAGGCCCTTCAGACCTTATGATAAATCTTCCTAGTCACAGGCTGGCGGGCCTTTATCAAAGTCTCTGCCTGAGAAATAACCCTTCACTCTCCATGCCATCAAGCTTAGAGATTTGAGATCCTGATGGAAAAACTGACTTTGAGACAGAAGGTCTGAACCCAGAGGAATTGACCATGGAGGCCAACTGAACTAGATCTGCATAACAAACCCTACAAGGCCAAGCGGGAGCAATCAGGATTACTGATGATTTCTCTTGCCTGATCTTGGTAATCACTCTGGGAAGTAGAACCAAATGAGGAAAATATATAGGCTAACAACAATTGAGCTACCAGAACATCCACAAACTTTGTTGTTTAACTGAGAGTCCATCAGATCTATCTGTGGGAGACCCCAAAGATCCGCTATCTGTTTAAAACATCCAGATGAAGCGACAACTCTCCTGGATGCAGTGACGGATGACTGAGAAAATCTGATTCCTAGTTGTTCACTCCTGGAATATGAACTGCAGGAAACAGACAGCAATTGGCTTCTGCCCCCCCCCCCCCCCCGATGATTGATGAAAGCCACTGTTGTGACATTGTCTGCCTGAAAACAGAAATTCAACAGAGGCCAAGTCTGAAGGGCAATGAAAATTGCAAAGAGTTCTAGAATATTTATTGGTAACATTGCCTCCCAAGGAAACCAAACCCCTTGTGCCAAGTATGATCCCTGCACCACTGCTGAAGCATACAAAGCTGAAGAGGCCTAATGTGAAAACGAGCAAACAGAATAGCATCCAATGCAGCAATCATGAGGCCTAATACCTCCATGCAAAGAGCAACTGAGGAATAAGAAAGAGACTGAAGGTTTTGGTAAGCTGACACCAGTTTCAACCTTCTTTGATCTATCAAAAAGAGACTCAAGGAAACTGAATCTATATGAACTAACAGAACAACAACTCTTGTCTGAGGAACCAGAGAACTTCTTGGAAAATTGATTCTCCAACCATGTTGTTGAAGAAACAACAGTCGGCTGGTGTGAGATTCTGCTAAATGTAAAGATGAAGCTTTAACCAAGATATCGTCCAGGTAAGGAAATACTGCAATATCCTGAATTCTGAATACAGACAAAATGGCACCCAAAACCTTTGAGAATATTCTGGTAGCTGTAGCCAGACTAAATGGTAGAGCAAACTGATAGTGTTTGCCTAGAAAGACAAACCTTAGAAACTGTTAATATTCCCTGTGAATTGGAACATGAAGATAAGCATCCTTTAAATCTATTGTGGACATAAACTGACCTTGCTGAACAAAAGGCAGAATATTTTTTTTGCATACAAAGAGAGAAATGCTCTACCAGTAACGAACAACAGCTCATCAGCTAGTTCTATGGCGATTTACCACCCGGAAGCAGCCTCTTTTAGACCAGTGTGCTTTTCACAGAGGAAAACGTCCCTGAAGTATATCAGTCTGATCCCGCCAAGTAAGGTCAGTCCAGCCCCGAAATACCATCTGAACAGGGAACATGACAACCCCAGACAATCGTTTTGGCCTCCTATGGGCCTCTTCAGTGAGGTACAGCCACATTCCTCTAAGCACACTGGACAAGGAGTCCACGTCTGGTTTCCCCCATCACCCATATGGAGACTTCCCCAGGGTCATATTAATTTGCATACAAAGAGAGAAGCGCTCTACCAGGAACGGACAACAGCTCATCAGTTAGTTCTATGGCGATTTATCACCCGGAAGCAGCCTCTTTTAGACCAGTGTGCTTTTCACAGAGGAAAACGTCCCTGAAGTATATCAGTCTGATCCCGCCAAGTAAGGTCAGTCCAGCCCCGAAATACCAGGCAATTCTCCTCTGAACATGGAACATGACAACCCCAGACAGAATAACCCTTCCTCTGAGAGGCCTTGTTCTGAATAACCCTGAGAAACTATACTTAGAACCCAGAGATCCTGAACAAACTGAAACCAAGCCTCTTGAAATAGGCGCAACCTGACCCCTACCAGAGCCTCAGGGGACGCACCTTCATTCAGACTTGGATGTTGGAGTAGATTTTTTGGACTGCTTAAACTTATGCCAGTTTGAACTAGGCTTTGTTTCTTAAAGGAAGAACTGGATTTATGTTTTCACAAAGGGGAGAGAACGATAAGAAGCTTTAGATTTACCTTTGGACATTTTGTTCTGAGGAAGAAAAGCTCCCTTACCTCCATTAACAGTAGAGATAATAGAATACAAACCAGAACCAAACAACATTTTCCCCTGAAAAAAGAGTGATAAAACCCTGGATTTAGAAACCATATCAGTAGACCAAGAATTTAAACATAAAGCCCTTCTAGAAAGTACTGGCAAAGACATACTCTTAGAAATAATCTTAATGATGTCAATAACAGCATCACAATTAAAAGCATTAGCGCTTTTAAGCAATTTCAAAAGGTTAAAAAAATTCACTAGCAGAATCATCAGAAAACTGCTCAGAAAGACTATTTAACCAAATGGAGGAAGCAGCAGCCCCACCAGCAGTAGAAACTGCTAGCCTAAAAATATAAACTGGTTGCTGAAAAGCCCTACTATTACAGGATTCTAATGTCCTATATAAAGGGTCTTTAAAAGAAGAGCTAGTTTCCAAAGGGATAGTGGTACACTTAGCCAAGTTGAAATGGCCCCATCAACTATAGGAACAGTTTCCCAAAGTTCAATATTAGAAGCCAGTAAACAATACATTTTCTTAAACCTTGCAGAAGGATAAAATGAATTACCTGTTTTAGCCCAATCCATAGAAACTATCTCAGAGACAGCATCAGTAACAGGAAAAACATCAGGAGATTTAACCATAGATTTATAAATTGTCAATGATTTACAGACTTATCTTCAGCTACCTTAGGATCTTTAACTTCTAAAGTAAAATAAATCTCCTTTAAAAGTGAACCAATATGTTTAATTTAAAAAAAAAAAAAGAGGATGATTCTGAATCATGATCAGAGGAAGAACCCTGATCATCCGAGAAAACTTCTACCTCTGAGTACTCAGCAGATGACCAGAAACATTAACCTCAGCAGGCTTAGAGCTAGTAAAAGGTAAATTATACACTGACCTTTTACGCTTACTTGAAGGAGGCATAGCTGCTAACATTTCAGATTCTGTAGAGCAAGTGGAGTCCTTAACTCCAGGAGCAAAATTTGAAGAACTCCCCTGTAAGGCACAAAGAGAAGGAGCAGTAAGATCTTTAGAAGCAAGAACAGCAATAGACTGGTCTGAATGTATTAAAACATGTAAACATGTGTTGCATAATTGTTCTGGAGGTAATACCTCAGCCTGTAACAATAAACACATTTTATTAGGAAAGTGTTCAGGGGGCTCAACTTCTAATTTAGGTTTTGGGACTAATCAGAAGGCTCCATAACAGCAGAAAACTATAAAAGTAGTAATATGCACAGAAAAGAAAACATTTAGTTATATCCCCCAAAAAATGCTCTTGAAGAAAGCCGATGCACGTAATAGACGATCGCAAACTCAATGAAAAAATTTGTGCATAAAAGAAAACATATAATTATAACCCCCAAAAAAGTGCTCTTTAAGAAAGGGAAAATACTTAGTCATCAAGTCGTGCCCAGTTTTTAAAAATACTATTAAAAACAGGGGCACTTTCACTGATGAAACTTTACATTGCACCATATTTGTAGAAATACTTACCTCTTCGTCTTGAAAGCCGGATCGCTGATGATGTCGCTTCCTCCGCCCGTCACAAGCCTCTTCCCACATCAGAAATGACAATTCCAGCCTTCCTCCAATCTCGGCGTTGCTTTAGGGAAGCCGTGATTGTATGATGCCAGAATTGTCATTGCTGACATAGGAAGAGGCTTGCGATAGGCTGAAGAAGCGCTGGAGCGGCTTTCAAGACGAAGAGGTAAGTATTTCTACAAATATGGTGCAATATAAAGTTTCATGAATGAAAGTGCCCCTGTTTTTAATAGTATTTTTAAAAACAGGGCACTACTTGATGAAACTTCACATTCACTTTAAGCCCCTCCCAAAGCTGCTCTTAAAAAACTACATTGCCAAAGTGCGCTAATCCGGCATGCAGGAAAACGCACTACGTCCAATCTGCAAATAGCGCATCTAAGTAATGAGGGAGCACATGTTATCCGATGACAGATAAGAAGAAAAAGTGTGCCAAAATTAACCAGCGTGCTAAAACCCGACACGCACTATCCCAAGAAACCACTGTGTACTATCCCAACACGTGCAGACTCGAAAGCCGACGCACGTAATAGATGATCGCAAACTCAAAGAAAAAATATGCACACAAAAACCCTGACCGTGCTAAAAAATGTACCAAGATTTTTTTTTAAAGGGGAATAACTTAAAGGGACACTGAACCCAATTTTTTTCTTTTGTGATTCAGATAGAGCATGAAATTTTAAGCAACTTTCTAATTTACTCCTATTATCAAATTTTCTTTATTCTCTTGGTATCTTTATTTGAAATGCAAGAATGTAAGTTTAGATGCCGGCCCATTTTTGGTGAACAACCTGGTTGTCATTGCTGATAAATTCATCCACCAATCAAAAAGTGCTGTCCAGAGTCCTGAACCGAGAAAAAAGCTTAGATGCCTTCTTTTTCAAATAAAGATAGCAAGAGAACGAAGAAAAAATGATAATAGGAGTAAATTAGAAAGTTGCTTAAAATTGCATGCTCTATCTGAATCACAAAAGAAGAAATTTGGGTTAAGTGTCCCTTTAAATAAAAAAATGAATCTGTCCCATGGCTATCTATCTATCTATATATATATATATATATATATATATATATATATATATATATATATATATATATATATATATATATATATATATATATATATATATATATATATATATATATATATATACACATATATATATATATATATATATATATATATATATATATATATAGGCAAAGTTGAGTATCTGCACTCTCACCACCTCTCCACAACTGCCAGGGTGCTCTTAGTAGTATGTAGCAGCAAATGATTCCAAGCACTCTCTGGGCTTCTGACAACAAATACAAATTTTATTAAAGTTTAATAAAATTTGTATTTGTTGTCAGAAGCCCAGAGAGTGCTTGGAATCATTTGCTGCTACATACATATATATATATATATATATATATATATATATATATATATATATATATATATATATATATATTTATTTATTTTTTTCCTCAACACTGCATTTTCCCATAATCTGTATCCTGTAAAGTGTGTGTTGTTCTTTATACAAACCTTTATTTAGGGGAACGTTCCTGTTTAACATAATTTAGTAGCAAGGCATAACAAATGGTTTCTTTATTGTTTCATCTTCCTGTAAATGCACCTTTCATAGGGTTGTTTTTCTCACTTTATATTTGATTTATATGCAGTAACAATGTTTTGTGCATGATGAAAATAATTATAAAAAATGCCAAGCTTAAAATCGTTAATGTACTGATTGCAAAGTGTGCGATATAAGTCCCTGAACTATGTTAACCTATTCATAGTTATTATCCATAACGTTATTTATTTTTTATTAGCATTAAAATTAAATTATGTGAAGGTTTTTTTTCTCAAAAACTTGAAAATACAAATTCTGTTTGGTTTCTTTAGGATACTGTAAGTATTTTCCTCCTTCTTACTGGGAGATGCAGTTTCAAATGGCTTCTCTGCTTTTTACAACATAATGTGTCCTAACATTTTAAGTTCTACCAACCCAATAGGATGGTATTAGAATTATTAAAGGGACACTGTACCCAAAATTTTTCTTTCGTGATTCAGATTGAGCATGAAATTTTAAGCAACTTTCTAATTTACTCCTATTATCAAATTTTCTTCATTCTCTTGGTATCTTTATTTGAAATGCAAGAATGTAAGTTTAGATGCCGGCCCATTTTTGGTGAACAACCTGGGTTGTCCTTGCTGATTGGTGGATAAATTCATCCACCAATAAAAAAGTGCTGTCCAGAGTACTAAAACCAAAAAAAAGCTTAGATGCCTTCTTTTTCAAATAATAATAGCAAGAGAACGAAGAAAAAATGATAATAGGAGTAAATTAGAAAGTTGCTTAAAATTGCATGCTCTTTCTGAATTACAAAAGAAAAAAATTGGGTACAGTGTCCCTTTAAGTTTAAATTGTTCTAAAAATTAGAACATGCAGTTGTTTGCTTTGGAATTATTTTTAAAATGTTTACATTGTTTTAAATGAAAGTATTTATTTGTTTTGTAAAACAATCTATTTTAAAATTATTAGTTATTGAAATTCCACATCCCTTTTAACGTGATTATTTTTAAGACTTGCAGCACACATACAAGTTAATGAACATTTAGCCAAACAAGATGTCTGTCTGATTTTCGGTAAACATTGTAATAATTTACTTTATTCATTTTTCAGAATTCTAATAAAAATGAAGAACTCAATGACTTTAAAGAAGACACAGTAAATTTGACAGGTGAAGAAAATGGTGGGGAAAAAACAGAAATTGACCACCTGCATAGTGAAAGTAGTACAGACAGCATGCATTTACTTAAAACTGTCACGGAATATGGAGAAAACGATTTAGATGATGAAGAAGCAAAACGATACATTGCTGAGAAGATAGAAGAAGCCAACAAACTACTGGAAATGGAAACTGTTGATGAGAGTCGTCAGAGGAAGCTCAAATTTAAGGATAATTTGGTGGACATGGAAATTCCACCAATGGAATATTCTGAAAATACTAAAAATGAAAGTGGTGATGAGGATGTTGTAGATAGTATTTCGCACTTACATGTTTCTAATATTTCAGAGCAGGAGAACGATCACCTTGATGACAATGCTTCTAGTGAAGGAGATCAGAAGAATGGAAAAGTTTTAGTAGAAAGAGACGGCAAGTTTGAATTGGTTAATATATGTGATATTGAAAACCAACATTTTCTTCCACCCATAAAAAGTTCAGATAATGGAATTGAAACATCCAATACTCTTGGTAAATCTTCACAATCCTTTGAAGAACCTCTAGGATTATATCAGAAAGATAACGTTTTTAGTGGTGTATATGTTCCTCAACCCCCTAATCAACCAAAGACTCGTCCAAATTCAAGTATTAATTTCCGAAAACCTACGTCTAAAATAAAATCAACACGTAGAGTGCAATCTGCAGGTTCAACATCTAAAAACACAACATTTACTCTCTCTGCTGAGCAAAAAGACTTGTTGAAGAAACTTCAACAAAAGCAGGAGAAACTTAGGAAAGAGGTAAGGCATGTATGTGTTTGTTTTGCCACTTAAATTAAATGATAAGAATTTACATAAATATACAGAATGCCATTTAAAGGGATGCTATGGTCAGAAAACAAAGTGCGCTATTTGAAAAAAGAATGACTTATATTTAAATGTATTGCAAATGTGTTATTTGTATGTATGTATGTGTGTGTGTATGTATATATATATATATATATATATATATATATATATATAATGTGTGTGTGTGTATATGTATGTGTGTGTATATATATATATATATATATATATATAGTGGGGCAGAAAAGTATTTAGTCAGCCACCAATTGTGCAAGTTCTCCCACTTAAGAAGATGAGAGAGGCCTGTAATTTTCATCATAGGTATACCTCAACTATGAGAGACAAAATGTGGAAACAAATCCAGACAATCACATTGTCTGATTTGGAAATATTTTATTTGCATATTATGGTGGAAAATAAGTATTTGGTCACCTACAAAAAAGCAAGATTTCTGGCTCTCACAGACCTGTATCTTCTTCTTTAAGAGGCTCCTCTGTCCTCCACTCATTACCTGTATTAATGGCACCTGTTTGAACTTGTTATCAGTATAAAAGACACCCGTCCACAACCTCAAACAGTCACACTCCAAACTCCACTATGGTGAAGACCAAAGAGCTGTCGAAGGACACCAGAAACAAAATTGTAGACCTGCACCAGGCTGGGAAGACTGAATCTGCAATAGGCAAGCAGCTTGTGGGAGCAATAATTAGAAAATGGAAGACATACAAGACCACTGATAGTCTCCATCGATCTGGGGCTCCACGCAAGATCTCACCCCGTGGGGTTAAAATGATCACAAGAACGGTGAGCAAACATCCCAGAACCACACGGGGGGACCTAGTGAATGACCTGCAGAGAGCTGGGACCAACGTAACAAAGGCTACCATCAGTAACACACTACGCCACCAGGGACTCAGATCCTGCAGTGCCAGACGTGTCCCCCTGCTTAAGCCAGTACATGTCCGGGCCCGTCTGAAGTATGCTAGAGAGCATTTGGATGATCCAGAAGCGGATTGGGAGAATGTCATATGGTCAGATGAAACCAAAGTAGAACTGTTTGGTAGAAACAAAACTCGTCATGTTTGGAGGAGAGAGAATGCTGAATTGCAACCAAAGTACACCATACCTACTGTGAAGCAACATCATGCTTTTGGGCTGTTTCTCTGCAAAGGGAACAGGACGACTTATCCGTGTACATAAAAGAATGAATGGGGCCATGTATCGTGAGATTTTGAGTGCAAACCTTCTTCCATCAGCAAGGGCATTGAAGATGAAACGTGGCTGGGTCTTTCATCATGACAATGATCCCAAACACACCACCCGGGCAACGAAGGAGTGGCTTCGTAAGAAGCATTTCAAGGTCCTGGAGTGGCCTAGCCAGTCTCCAGATCTCAACCCCAAAGAAAACCTTTAGAAGGAGTTGAAAGTCCGTGTTGCCCAGCGAAAGCCCCAAAACATCACTGCTCTAGAGGAGATCTGCATTCAGGAATGGGCCAACATACCAGCAACAGTGTGTGACAACCTTGTGAAGACTTACAGAAAACGTTTGACCTCTGTCATTGCCAACAAAGGATATATAACAAAGTATTGAGATGAACTTTTGATATTGGCCAAATACTTATTTCCCACCATAATTTGCAAATAAATTCTTTCCAAATCAGACAATGTGATTGTCTGGATTTGTTTCCACATTTTGTCTCTCATAGTTGAGGTATACCTATGATGAAAATTACAGGTCTCTCTCATCTTCTTAAGTGGGAGAACTTGCACAATTGGTGGCTGACTAAATAACTTTTTTGCCCCACTGTGTATATAGATAGATAGATAGATAGATAGATAGATATCAAAATAACGAGTATTGCATTGAGCAATGATACTTTTTTATTGGACTAACTATACATTTATAAATTGACAAGCTTTCGGAAGAGTTCCTTCCTTTATCAAATCTGAAGCAATACTGACCAATTCAATGGAATTTACAGATGGTGTCATAATAATCATGAGGGGGGCTTAGGTAACAGGCAGACAGTGTCCAGTGTAGGAGAACAGACAGGGGAAATATATAGCTTTACATAGAGCATATACTGACATAAAGTTATATATCAACATTGAATCAATATCTATAAAGATGTGAAATTGTATATACAGGGGGAATACAAAAGTTAAAAAAAGACAAAAGTGTGGACATAGGCTTACCTGTGTACCTATGTATAAAGAATGTGGAATATACAATGTAATTGATTGAATGAAAGTACATTACAAAAAATTTTGATAATGTGTTAAGAGTCCACATTAGTCCAGAATTAAACAAGTTGAAGTGCATTATCATTTTCATTTCAAAGGTTTTTCTTTCCATGGTGTTTTTGAGAATTTTGATTTTGAGGTTTTGGATGGAGTGGTCAGGTTGGGTGAAATGGTGACCAACAGGGGTGCAGTATTTTGTTTCACAGTGATTTTTGATTGAGTGTCTGTGTAAATTCATCCGAAGGTCCAGTTTTTGACTTGTTTCTCCAATATAGCATCCCACTTCACATGCAGTGCAATGTATCATGTATACCACATTTGCAGATATACATGAATATGCCCCTTTAATGTTATAGGATTTATTATTGTGTTTTGCTGTGCTGCTTTCACAAAACGTGTTGACACAGTTTGCAGAGAGCTTTATAGCAGCACTTGGTTTCATTCCGCGTGTTCTTTTGCTCAAGGGGTAGCTTCCTATGGACCAGTTTCTGCTTTAGGTTAGGTGGTTGTCTGTATGCCAGGGTTGGGGGTTTTGAAAATATTTTTTTGAGTGTGGGATCCTCTAAGAGTAGTGGCTGTAAGTCTTTTATGATTTTTCGTATCCCTTCCACAGCAGGGTTGTATTTGACTACTAGTGGGATACGTGATATGTTTTTCTTCTCCCTGTATTGTAGTAAGTGTTCACGTGGAGTATTGAGGGCAGAGTTAATTTTTTTATTTATAATCCTTGTTTTGTAACCTTTTTCTCTGAATGATTGGGACAGTGTGATGAGGTGTTTGTCACGGTCCTTGGTATCTGAGCAAATTCTGTGGTATCTTGTAGCCTGACTGTAGATTATGGATTTTTTTATGTGATTGGGGTGGGAGCTGGAGCTGTGGAGGTAGCTGCATCTATCTGTTGGTTTCCTGTATACAGATGAGTGCAGTTTGCCATTTGTGATGGATATTGTTGTATCCAGGAAGCCACAGAATTTGCTCAGATACCAAGGACCGTGACAAACACCTCATCACACTGTCCCAATCATTCAGAGAAAAAGGTTATAAAACAAGGATTATAAATAATAATGATAAAAAGTCCCCACTGCCTAGTAAATATAATGCCCATCTATAAACAATGTTACTCTTTCTATTTCAGAGCAATAAAAAGCAGTAATAAGGAATTCATTTCACAACAGATTAGATTAACAGTAAAAATTTATAAAAAAGAATTTATAAAAAAAGGATGCAGGTTGTCATTTTTTTCATTGAATATTTATATTATATAATATTTATTTTAAATTACTGCCCAGTTGTCAGGTCGACAAGATAGTGTACATTTTTTTGCTCAGAGCAGTAGGTCCGCACAGCTATAAAAAAAAACATTGTAGTGTAAACGTTTTCGGGTCTTACCACGTCCTCAGACACACCTGTATATAATATGGAGAGTGAACTGGCCTGTGTTGCCTGTTATGAGCTATGTGATACTACTGTATTTTACCTTCCCCACGCAGCACACTATTTTCATACACTGACTAACCAGCTGTGTAGTATATGTGCAGAGCCCTCTATCCAGCAGTCAGACATCACTGGTTGGCTGCAAATCAAGTAGATGGTTCTGGCACTTTGCAGCATTTTGAAAACCTAGGTTGCAGATTTTGCTTCATGGCCACTCTAGGGAGTGTGGGAAAAAAAACATTTTTTGCATAAAAGGGTTTAATGACCCTTTAAGTAATGAACTTTTTGTATATACCTCATACCTAACATATGATTGATTATTGAGAAGATGAAACATTATTCTTTACATTAAAGGTCTTGTGTTAGGCATACATAAATTACATTTCTTCTGTATTTATTTCTGCACTGGTGTTCGTTAAACATTTATTTGGCAATAACCTTACTTGCAAAACCCCCCCAAAAAAATATAATTGATTATAACATATACTTTAAAGTTAACACATCACTTAATTCCAAGTTACATTAATTTTAAACAAAACAGTAAAAGTTATACATTGTACTTTTTAAACTAAACTGCTCATCTTCAGTTTTCTAAGGAGATCACTAATTGCTATAAAAAAATATTGAAATGGCCCTTTTGTAATGTTCTGTCTTACTGTTCTGTAAAAAGGAAGAGGAGCGCAAGAAACAAGAGGAGGAACAGAAAAAGATAGAAAATGAGATTGCGTTCAAAGCTTGGCTACACAAGAAAAAAGGTCAACAGACAGAAGAAAAGAAAATTCAACAAGCCAAGGAGCTAGAAAAACTAGAAACAACAAACAGTGATGTAAGTGTTTTGTTCTGTTTTTTTTATTCTATTTTGTTTTATTATCATTACCTTCTGAAGGGCAACTACAAGGAGTGACAAAAATGCGTGACTCAGACCTTTTTAAAGGAGAGACTTTACCGGTTTTGCAGAGCGCCACAGTCTGTCCCAATTTATCCTAATACTCTAAAGCAAATATATAGTAATTGAAGGGACATTGATATAATGTATTTATTATAAACATATTCATAATTTTCAGTTTGTTATCCTTTCTTCTGAAGCCACACAGTGGTGGTTTTGTTTAACACAATGACACCGGCAAGCCCCATCTTCTCTGGACTCAAGTCCGGTCTGGCTCATCTATGTAGGTGGGTGGAGTTTGACAATTGAAAAACAATGAAGCAGATAAGGTGCTAATCTGTTCTAATATTGTTCAGAATCTGCTGGAATCTGCTGGAATCTATTGGAAGACTGCAGAAAAATGGTGTAATTACAAGGTGTTAACATATGCATATACCACCAGAGACTTTCTATATATATTTTTATTGTATCTAATCTATGTATGAGAAAATGAAATCCTTTTGATAATCCTGGGCTATTTGAATTGAGCAATTATGTTAAACCATCTTGTGCAAGTACTATTTCAAACCATGCATCTTGTCATATTTGTTATAATAAGATGCTATGCACATCTTTTGATGTATTCACCTTGATAATTCGTTAAAGTGAAGATCAATTTTCTACTAATCGACTACCGCAATGCATTAAAGGGACAGTCAACACCAGAATTGTTTAAAAAGAAAGATAATCTCTTTATTACCCATTCCCCAGTTTTGCATAAACAACACTGTTATAGAAATACACTTTTTACAGTACCGCTGTGATTATCTTGTATCTAAGCCTCTGCAGACTGTCCCCTTATTTCAGTTCTTTTGACAGACATGCATTTTAGCCAATCAGTGCTCACTCCAGGGTAACTTCACGTACATGAGCTCAATGTTATCTATATGAAGCACATGAACTAATGCCCTCTAGTGGTCAAAATGCATTCAGATTAGAGGCAGTATTCAAGGTCTAAGAAATTAGCATATGAACCTCCTAGAATTAGCTTTCAACTAAGAATACCAAGAGAACAAAGCAAAATTGGTGATAAAAGAAAATTGGAACGTTATTTGAAATTACATTCCCTATTTAAATCATGAAAGTTTTTTTTGGACTTGACTTTCCCTTTAATCAATTAAAGTCAATCATAATGCCTCAAAAAAGTAGTTTTTCAATTCTTATTGAAGACCTGCAACCTTATATTCAGCCTTGATATACAACATTATATTATAAATAAAGACTACAGTTCAGTGGCATATTTAGGTTTTGTGCTGCCCTAGGCACTAAAAATTCTGTTTGGGAGGGATCAGGTGGTGGGAGGGTAATATATACACTACAGATAAAATTAATACTTTACTGCCGGGAATATTAGAAGTGTGATCCGCAGCTTCAATTAGTGGCCTTCTAATTACCAAAAAGCAACGACAAACCCATATGTCTGCTATTCCTGAACAAAGGGGATCCCAGAGACGTTTTTACAACTATTTGTGTTAAAAGGATATGAAACTCAAAAATATTATTTTATGATTCAGACAGAGCAAACCATTTAAAAAAAGTTTCCAGTTTACTTCTATTATCTAATTTGCTTCGTTCCCATAATATTCTGTGTTTAAGAGATACCTAGGTATGCATCTGAAACACTACATTGCAGGAAACAGTGCTGCCATCTAGTGCTCTTGCAAATGGATAACATTTCTACCAAACTGCTGCCATATAGTGCTCCAGAAATGGTCCGGCTTTTAAGCTTACATCCCTGCTTTTAATAAAAGATATCAAGAGAATGAAGAAAAAATGATTATAGATGTAAATTAGAACTTTACATGCTCTGTCTGAATCATGAAAGAAAAATGTTGTGCTTCAAATTCCCTTAAGATTGTACAAGCGATATGTAAATAACTTCTCTGAGAACCCCACATTTTTCCCTGAATTTCCTGGTACTGAAGGGGTTTGTATACCTTGTTAGCAAATTTGGGGCAAATTATCTGACCAAGAATCATTTCTCTCATATGCCTTTACTCTCATGACCCTTTACTCTGCAAAAATGATCCGATCTGAATGGTGTACAACCAACTCTGATATCTTTCTCTGACCTTTCACCTCTGTTTCCCAAGATTCTGTGTCTCCTTTCAATCCCTGGAAACAAATATAACCTCAATAACCTTTTTGTCAATACATGCATAAACAACTGCTACTCTAATGGCAATAAGAATTATCTGATGGTGGGTAAATAAATCAGGGTGATAATACTCGTTTCCTGTCCTATAATATCACTAATTTGTAATGCTATATTAATATGTTTTTCCTTTAACAGGATGAAGACAGGGATCCAAAGGAAGCCTTTAATCTTTGGCTTCAGAAAAAGGAAAAAGAGCGATTGAGAGAAAAAAGAGTAGAAGAGCAAAAAAGGCAAGAAGTAAACGCTTACCTGCCCAAGAGACAAGAGACTGAAAAGGCTTTCAAACAGTAAGTAACATGTTATTGAAGAATAATAACAGTTTGTGCTACAGGAAATAGGTGAAGTGAACCATGGGAGTTCTGGTATCTCAGTTTAATTTCTATCATGGTTTACTAAACCTTATGTAACTGATGCTAAACTGAAGCTACCAAAAATGTGTAAATTATCAGTGGTGAGCTGTATCTTTAAAGTGGTCAAAGATATGAAAGAAGAAATAAACATAATAAAATATTGCTGGGAATGGTAAGGTTAAGTAAAAGCTATTTAAATTATGAAAAATGTATGTACTTGCTGCAGTTTTAATGCCCTATGTCTGATAGGAGCAACCTCATGGATAGAGGTATACTAGATCATTTCAAAGCTAAATTAAATTAAATTGCCTTTAATTTAAAGAGGAGAAATTAATTGCTTTATAGGGTGGGCCTTAAACCCAGTGTACTGTATGTGCATTGTGGAATAACTACTCATACCCACAGATGCATACACAGACATAAATAATTTATCTACATCTCCATACATAACCACAAGCACTTACCTATTGCCTTCACTACATACATTTTAAAGTGTATCCTGTGTAGATATCTGATTAAAATATCTGATGTGGATACGTGATCATGTAAATAAACTAGAAATACAAAATGATGTTGTTTCCATTCCTAGAGTGGGTAGGACTCCTGCACGTGATGCTGTGTCTTGCACTTGTAGACTTCTTCATTAGGACTTTTTGGTGCATTCTTATGTCATTACACAATAGAATAAATAGAAATGGCAGGGATATTGCCTCATTGCTCTGGATTTGGGGGCATAAAGTCTCACAAAGACCATCTCTTGACACCCACAGTACATAAGGGGTCACTCTACCCCTAATTTGAAATAACAAATCTGATATTTCCATTGATGTGTACATTCCCTTCTAAGATGCAGATGATTGCTGTAAAGTCTGTGATTACCTGCAACACTAGACACAATGGAGATAGTGTGTGAGAGGTTACTGCCCCTATTTGCCCATTATTACACCGAGGACGGTACAAATCCCCCTCAAGCTTTGGTTCTTATTAGGGTTTACATGACCGTCTAGACTATAGGTGCCCTCCATGGGGAACAGAAATTACCTGTGCTACTGAACACTAGGGGGATTTCTGTGGATTATTATGGATTCCCTATCTTCACCTTTTTTTTTTTTACATAGAAGAAAGAAGGGCATAAGACACTTCATTTGAAAGTGGCAATTCTCCCTTAAGAAAATGGGATTTAATGCTCCTGTAAGTGTTGAGTGCCTGCACCACTTTGTAGTAGGAAGGTTTTTGATCAGGAACAATGTGGGCTTGCAGAGCCCTTTTCTCACAATAATAAAAAAAAGGTATGAAATGCCATTTTGTAAAAGGGGTCTGATACCCTTCTCAGTAGGTGATTTTTATAAAATGGTATTCACCTACCTAATGATTTATACCCATAACCTAAATATAACGCATACACAAAACAACCCTCCCTTTGGCACATCATTATGGTGGGTTAGCCTCTATCCCCCATAATACAAAGATAGTCATTAAACCCTTTTTTCAAATAGGTGGTCCTGTGCTAATGTAGTTAGCAGGTGATTATCACAGCAATGACAAATACCTTACAGCAATGATCTTAATTATAAGATATTAGAACTGTATCATAAGGACCCTCATTTGAAAGAGGTGGTCCCACAATTCAAATAAGAGGTTTCACGTTTTTCTAGCTTTATTTTAATAACTAGACGTGCATTCGGCAGTTTTGTTAGCTGATGAAAGCGGAAGAAAATTCTCGCTTGCGGTATTCGGCTCTTTTCGAAGCCAGATTTCTTCTTGGGAAAGTGCAACACTAAAATCTGGATTTGCACAAATCTTAGCATGTTGCACTTTTACAAGAAGAAATGTGTCTCCGAAAAGAGCAGAATGCCGCGAGTGGCCGCCGCCTTCCGCATTCAACAGTTTGAAACTGCCAAATGCACGTCTAAAATATCTGTCAGCCTCATTTTGTTTTCTATTTTTGACAGTGTTCATAGGTCCTTGCATTTTTGAGCACAAAAATTGGAAGTGGGTCAATGTAGAAATGGGCTATGTTTTATAGACTACCTATGTAGTATCTTTTGTAATATGTTATATTGATTAAGAGGTTCACATTTATTAAATGTATACATTAATGGGGTAAGCTGTGAGGGTGCCAGGAATCAGACTGAGACGAGAAGTACAAATATAATCACACCTTTATTAATAGCAAAAAAATATAAAATGTCCACAAGTCAAATAACAAGCCAGGAGTCAAAACCAGAGCTGGTAGTCAGACGAGCCGAGTCAGGAGCCAAAGCAGATGAGTCGGAATCAGGAACAAGGAGAACAGCAGAGTCAGGAACAAGCCAGGGATCAGGAACCAGGAAGGATGTCAGGCAGCCAGGTAATACACAGGAATTCTCACAAACAGGTCTAGACAATGCAAAGGCAAAGCATACTGAACAGAGGCCCTTTAAATAATAAATGATGACATCACAATTCTGAGACTGCATCATGTCTCACATGGATGATGCACAACAGTCTGGCCATAAAAGGAAGTGCAGGAAGTGAGCAGCATCCCCCACAATGCACCAAGTCAGGAAGAGAGGTGAGTAAAATGGCTGCCAGCAGCACATGGCAAACACAACAGGGAAAAACCCTGACAGTACCCTCCCCTCAACGACCCCTCCCCCGCGGGAGGACAAAAGGCTTATTGGGGAAACGGGCATGGCAGGCACGGAGGAGGGCAGGAGCATGAACATCAGAGGAGGGAATCCAAGAACGCTCCTCCGGACCGTAGCCCCTCCAGTGAACCAAATACTGTACACGGCCCCTGGACATACGAGAGTCAATAATGCTGCTGACCTCATACTCCTCATGGTTGTCAACAAAGATAGTACGGGGACGAGGCAACACAGTGGTAAACCGATTACAAACCAATGGTTTTAAGAGGGAAACATGAAAAACATTGGAGATGCGCATAGCAGGAGGAAGGTCAAGAGCGTAGGCCACAGGATTAACCCGTCTGAGTATTCGAAAAGGACCAACATAACGGGGAACCAATTTATTGGAAGGCACACGAAGGTTCAAGTTGCGGGAGGACAGCCAAACTCTCTCACCAACCTGGTAGGAAGGTGCGGGCAGACTCCTACGATCAGCCTGGAACTTTTGGCGCTGCATAGAACGACGAAGGCAATCCTGCATCTGCACCCACGTGGAATGGAGTTGCCGGAGATGCTCCCCCAAAGCCAGAATACCCTGAGTCATGAATGAATCGGGGCAACAAGGATGGTTGAAACCCATAATTCGCCATGAACGGGGATAACTTGGAGGAAGCATTAATAGCACTATTACGAACAAACTCTGCCCAAGGTAACAGTACAGACCAATTATTGTGGTGATCTGAGACATAGCAACGGAGGAACTGTTCCAGAGCTTGATTAGACCGTTCCGCAGCCCCATTGGATTGAGGGTGATATGCTGAGGAGAAGGAAGGCTGGATCCACATGTGAGCACAAAAGGAACGCCAAAATCTGGAGACAAACTGGCTACCCCGGTCCGACACTATCTCCTTGGGTAACCCATGTAAATGGAAGACCTCCTGGGCAAAAATTGAAGCAAGCTCCTGAGCAGTAGGCAGCTTTATCAAGGGAATGCAATGTAACATTTTAGAAAAACGGTCAACCACCATAAGGATAACAGTATTGCCATTGGAAACAGGGAGCTCGACAATGAAGTCCATGGAAAGATGTGTCCAAGGACACTCACCATTAACAATAGGTTGAAGAAGACCCACAGGAAGATGTCGAGGAGTCTTATTCTGTGCACAAACTGAGCAGGAGGCAACATACGCAGCAACATCAGAACAAAGACCTGGCCACCAGAATTGTCGAGTGACAGACCAAATCATTTGGTTCTTGCCTGGGTGACCTGCGGCTTTAGGATAGTGGTAAGTGTGCAAAAGTTTAGTTCGAAGATTTTCAGGAACAAAACACTTACCACTAGGTTTCTCAGGCGGTGCATTGGTTTGTGCAACCAGGATCTCCTCCCCCAAGGGAGAAGTCAAATTAGTACGTATGGTAGCCAAAATATGGCCAGGAGGTATAACAGGAGTAGGTACAGACTCCTCCTTGGAAAGAGGCGAAAATTGTCGAGAGAGGGCATCAGCCCTAACATTCTTACTACCAGGCAGGTAGGAGACCACATAATTAAATTGAGACAAAAGTAGCGCCCATCTGGCCTGTCGGGGTGACAAACGTTTTGCTTCAGATAGATAAGTTAAATTCTTGTGGTCAGTAAGACTGAGCACTGGCACGCTAGTACCCTCGAGAAGATGCCTCCATTCCTTGAGTGCCAAAATTATGGTCAGTAATTCCCTGTCGCCAATTTCATAATTGCACTCCGCTGGAGACAATTTCTTAGAGAAGAAACCATACGGATGCAAGGAACCATCAGGCGTAGGACGTTGAGACAAGAGGGCACCTACTCCAGTCTCAGACGCATCGACCTCAAGAACGAAAAGCAGGACAGGGTTAGGTGACCAATGGAGTGGATCATTCTCTTTACGGGTCATGTCTGTGATAGGTTTGACCAAGGAAGAAAAGTTTTTAATAAACTTTCTATAGTAATTGGCAACCCCCAAAAAACGTTGAATAGACCGAAGACCAACTGGGCGAGGCCACTGCAGAACTGCAGATAACTTGTCAGGATCCATGGAGAACCCTGCAACGGAGATAACATAACCTAGGAAGGTTACTTGAGTCTGATGGAACTCACATTTCAGTTTACAAAACAGGCCGTTCTCACGTAGTCTCTGAAGAACCCATGTAACATCAGAACGATGAGCCTCAAGTGTGGGTGAGTGTATGAGGATGTCGTCTAAGTACACCACAACACACTGTTGCAACATATCTCGTAGGACATCATTAATAAATTCCTGAAAAACAGCAGGAGCATTACATAGGCCATTACAAGATACTCATAATGCCCGCTCCTGGTGTTAAATATTGTTTTCCATTCGTGACCCTCCTTAATCCTAACAAGATTGTACGCTGCTCTCAAATCGAGTTTAATAAAGACCATAGCTTCCTTGAGGCGGTCAAAGAGTTCCGTAATGAGTGGAATAGGGTAAGCATTCTTAATGGTAAGACGATTAAGACCCCTATAATCGATACATGGTCTTAACTCGCCACCCTTTTTCTTCACAAAGAAGAAGCCAGCCCCTGCAGGAGAGCAGGATTTGTGGATGATCCCCCGCGACAGAGCATCAGCAACATACTCCTCCATAGCACAATTCTCTGCAACAGACAGAGGCTACACCCAGCCCCGAGGAGGAATGGCTCCGGGTTGCAGGTCTATGGCACAATCGTAAGACCGGTGAGGAGGCAATGTACCTGCAAGCACCTTGTCAAACACGTCTCGGAACTCTCGGTACTCCTCTGGCAATTGAGATACCGAAGAAGTGCACAAGACTTTAACTGGTTTCCGAAGACAAGTGGAAATACATTGCAGGGACCACAACAAAATTTCGGACCTGCGCCAGTCGAGACTGGGATTGTGCTTTTGGAGCCAGGGATAACCCAGAACAACTGGAAAATGCGGAAAGTTTATCACCTGGAACTGGAGGGTTTCAAAATGGAGAGCCCCAACAGCCATGGACAACGGAGCAGTTTCGTGAGTAATGAGTGCGGGCTGAAGGGGCCTGCCATCAATGGCCTCAATAGCAAGCGGAACGGACCAGTCCACCCAGGAAAGGACAACCGTGACCAAAGGTTTCTCTTTAAGCGGTTCCGGGGACAAGGATAAACCACCCAAGGTCTGCCCACGACAGGACCTTAGGTGTAAGCGTTTCCCGGCCGTGTAGGACAAGACTTCAAAAGGTGGCCCTGTAACCCACAATAGAGGCAGAGCCCCTCCCTCCTCCTAAAGGCCCTCTCTGCCGCGGAGAGACTCGTGAATCCCAACTGCATCGGCTCAGCAGTACCTGGTGACTCGGGACCAGGAGGCATGGGAGGAGAGGGAGGCATGGGTGGGAACAAACACGTAGGAGACAACGGAACAGGAGGCTTCCGCAAACGCTCCTTGAAAGAGGGCCTCTCTCTGAGTCTGATGTCAATTAGGATCAAAAAGACACCAATGCCTCGAGATCCTCTGGTAAATCTCTGGCAGCAACTTCATCTTTAATCGCATCAGAGAGCCCATGAAAGAAGGCGGCAACAAGTGCTTCATTGTTCCAACCTACCTCTGTGGCAAGCGTACGGAACTCAATAGCATACTGAGCAACAGATCTTGTACCTTGCTGAATGGACATGAGTCGTTTAGCAGCAGAGGAGGAGCGAGCCGGAACATCAAATACCCTTCGAAAGGAGGCCAGAAATTCAGGGTAATTTGAAATCACAGGTTTATTAGTCTCCCACAAGGGATTAGCCCAGGCAAGAGCTGTGTCAGAGAGTAACGAGATGAGAAATCCCACCTTAGCTCTGTCAGAGGGAAACGCCTGAGGTAACATCTCAAAGTAAATTCCCACCTGGTTCAAAAACCCTCTGCACTGAATGGGATCGCCTCCATATCGCTGAGGTAAAGGTGCAGAACCGGACATGCTCTTGGTAGGCAAAGGTGCAGCAGCGGAAACAGGAGCAGCCATAACATGCGGGACACTTTTTGGTCCAAATGTGCAGTACGAGTCAGCAGGGTTTGCAGGGCTAGTGCAAATTGATCCAAGCGGTGATCCTGTACATCCATCCTGGAAATGATGGCAGGTAAAGGTGGATAATTAGCAGCATCAGGATTCATGGCCTTTGCGTAATGTCAGGGTGCCAGGAATCAGACTAAGACGAGAAGTGCAAATATAATCACACCTTTATTAATAGTAAAAAATTATAAAATGTCCACAAGTCAAATAACAATCCAGGAGTCAAAACCAGAGCTGGTAGTCAGACTAGCCGAGTCAGGAGCCAAAGCGAATAGTCAGACGAGCCGGAATCGGGAACAAGGAGAACAGCAGAGTCAGGAACAAGCCAGGGATCAGGAACCAGGAAGGACGTCAGGCAGCCACTTAATACACAAAAACTCTCACAAACAGGTCTGAGACAACGCAAAGGCAAAGCATACTGAACAGAGGCCCTTTAAATAATAAATGATGACATCACAATTCTGAGACTGCATCCTGTCTCACATGGATGATGCACAACAGTCTGGCCATAAAAGGAAGTGCAGGAAGTGAGCAGCATCCCCCACAATGCACCAAGTCAGGAAGAGAGGTGAGTAAAAAGGCTGCCAGCAGCACATGGCAAACACAACATGGAAAAACCCTGACATAAGCTCTCTAATCCTTCAGTAATAAAATAAAATTGAATGTGTTGGATAGTTTAGCCCTGAGAACGAAAGGGTTGTATATTTTACTTATTTTATGAAAACAAAAAGCTTGTGAAGCCTATGATGTTGCCTGTTTATGGGCTATGCTAGCTGTGGTATTATGAAAGTATATACGTTTGGTATTTGTGTTCTATGGAGATTTGTTGCATTTTTATTTATTTATCAGTTTGTTCCTTTATCCCAGTGGGTTCAAAAGCACTCCTTTCTTTTAGGTTGCATTCCCTTTTTCCTGGTTGAGCTAAGGAAGAGGGTTTCATTGCAACTCCTTACCACTGTCCCTTCACACATACTCACACCCAAAACCATTGTGGGGAATAGGGTCAACAGTGGTTATGCTCTTTGCAAAAGAGGATGCTATTAGGATTTGCTATAACACTGGTGTCTATATAATATAGGTAGAAATGTAATAGCAGATGGAGTCAGAAACTTCCTGGTGGCTGCTCATAGAGAGCAGATGTCAAAAAATATTATTTAGTGATCTGTATATAACACGCTGTTATTAAAGAATAGTTGTGTGACTTTAAACAGAATGGTAATATAGAGCTGCTATGGGAAATATCCTGTCACTAAATAAAACAAAAGAAGAATACTTGCAAAACCAAGTAGAATTATTAAATTAATGACCAATTCTGATTAATTTCTGAATAACGCTGTTTCCCCTTGAGTAAAGGGACAGTGTACAGTAAAATTGGTTTCTTCTTAATGTGTTTTCAATTACTTATTATACCAGCTTCAGAGTTTAAAATGTAGGGGCTATTGCACCTTTAGGTATAATTTTGTATATGAAATAACTGTTACTGCTAATTGAAACCACAACCCAATGAAATTGGTTTAGCTGGCAGGGAAAGCAGACCTTATTATCTTTTCTGTCTATCTATTTACACAAGCCCTCCTTATCTTAGTTTTTTACTGTCTACTCAAAGGCCAATATTTAGAGCATTATTTGATCTAAACCTTCTTGTTTACGTGTTTTCTTCGTAACCAGAACTTAAGTTCACAAATGTTCAGCGTAGGGACAAAAACAGCTATTTCAAATGAAAAAATAAAGGTGAATGAGCTATTTATAAACAATCTAATACACTCCAGTAGTTAAAACAAAATTTATGCTTACCTTCTATCCCCCATATAATTTTTTTTTCATGATAGTGAGGGTCCAACACCCAACACAACAGAGCTTTAATCCCTCCCACTCTCCCATGATTCATTAGTCATACATATGGCCAAGAGAAAAATAAATAAAACAACTGGAAAGGAAAAGCAGGGTAAAAGAAGTGCAAACTGGTACTGCCGCCAACTGTTAAGGAAAAAAAAAAACAAGGGCAGGTCTCATTGTCTTTTATCATCGCAAAAGAAATTAATTTATCAGGTAAGAATACATTTTGTTTTCTTTCATAAGATGGTGAGAGCCTACGAGCCACTACATGTGGGATCCTATATCCAAGCTGTGAAGTCCATGAGACTACCAACAAATAGGGAGGGAAAATCAGTTAAGACAGGTAAAAGTACTAGACAGGCACTGCGGTGTACAGAACGTTCCTACCAAAAGCAGCCTCAAAAGAGGCAAATGTGTCAAAATGGTAAAATTTGGTAAAGGTATGAAAAGATGACCAAGTAGGTGCCTTGCACATATCTGTTAAATGGAAGCTTCAATTCTTAAAACCCAGCAAGTGAACAGTTAATTATTCAGTGGGAGACTTTCTCGCTTTGAGCCACACTGCCAAGATGATAGTGGATAAATTAGGAAGAAGATAAAATTCCATGTCCTAACTACATCCAAGTTAAGAAGCGATTTCTTTTTAGGTTTTTTTTATTTTTTAATTTATTTTTTTGGCGCTGAACAGAGAGATGGGACAAAAATGTCCTTAGTGATGTTTTCATAAGAAACAACTTAATGGGACACTAAACCCAAAAATGTTCTTTTATGAATCAAGTAGAGAATACAATTTTAAACAACATTCCAATCTACTTGTATTATCTCATATGCTTCATTCCTTAGATACTCTTTGTTGAAGAAATAGCAATGCACATGTGTGAGCCAATCACACGAGGCATCTATGTGCAGCAACCAATCAGCAGCTACTGATCTTATCTAGATATGCTTTTCAGCAAAGTATATCAAGAGAATTAAGCAAAGTAGATAATAAAAGTAAATTAGAAAGTTATTTAAAATTGTATGCTATTTCTAAATCATGAAAGAAAAAAATTGGGTTTCATGTCCCTTTAAGGAAGGAAACATTACGTTTGTTCTTAAAACTGCTCTAGAGAGGAAATGGCTAAGAGAAAGAGAACCTTTTAAGACAACAGTTGAATGTCCAGACTATGCATAGGTTTAAATGGCTGAGCCTGAAGAAAACCTCAAACCCAAGTTAAAGTTTCACGAAGCAGGCGATGCAGGCCTGATAACTGGTCTTATCCTGACCAAATATAGAGCAAAGGCTTGAATGTCAGGAAGTATTGAAATATGTTTGTGATACTATACTGAAAAGGCTGATAAACCCTTATCCAGAGCATCCAGCAAAAAAATAAATTAAGCATTCGAGAAATCTAAAAGAGTTCCTTTTATAATTCTTAGATTCACACCAGGAATGGAAAACTTTCCAGACTTTGTGATAGATTTGTCTTGTAACAGTCTTACTGACCTGAATCAGTGTCTCACTTGATCTAAAAAAAAAAACTCTCTGTGACAAAATCAGACGTTCAATCGCCATGACATCGAAATGATATATTTGAGATCTTGACAGAAGAAGGGACCTTGAGAAAGAAGGTCCTTCCTGAGAGGAAGACACCAAGGCTGGCTTGAGGACAATCTGCATACCAAGTCCTGCGAGGCCATGCAAGTGCAAATAAAATCTCTGAGACCCTTTCCTGTTTTATCCTAGCTATTATCCTCTATAGTAAAACAAAAGGAGGAAAGACATCAATCAGATTGAATGACCAGAAAATCACTAGTGCATCTAAAAGAGTCGCTTATGGATCCAAAGATCTCACACAATACTGGGGTAGCTTGTAATTCAAGCGAGAAGCCATAACGTCTATGTCTGGCCTTCCTTAACAATTCACAATATACCTTCTGATTTAACGACTCACCGTGGTGAAGGTACTGATGACTGAGGAAGACCGGTTCCGAATTGTCCACACCCAGAATGTGAATAGGTGAAAACATGCCATGATGGCGGTCTGTCTAAGTCGGAATGCAGTCTACCTCTTTCATTGCTAAGACACTTTAAGTACCACCTTGGTGATTGGTGTAAGACACTACTTGTGACATTGTCTAACTGAAACACCAGAAAATACTCCAGTCGTAACAGGGGCCAACTCTAGATAGCCCTGAAGATTGCATGGAGCTCTAAAAGTAGATTGCGTCCTTGCACTTTTTGAAAACTCCAGACTGCATCCCAACCCAGCAGGCTGGTGTCCACAGTAAATACTACCCAATTCAGATGGAGAAAAGAGGCTCCCTAAATCAAGATTGGTGAGTCTGCCACCAAGATAGAGCATGTCTTCTCTTTAAGTCTAAAGATATCTTCTAAGACAGACTGTTAAACTTCTCTCCACTGTTGCGACATTTGAAGCTGCAAAGAAAGCCCCTACCAACTTTTCATGCATTTATGCAGAGTAGGAAGAAGAGTTTTATGGAGAAGAGCACAGGGCTTCTGCAATTTGAGTTTTATGAGCATCTGTGAGAGAGAGTCTCATTGTTACAGATTTGATGATGAAGCTCAGAAAGGCAACTCTGGTATGTGGCAGTAGATAGCTTTTTGGGAGGTTGATTTTCAAACCATGGAAGCAAAGGAACTAAAGAAACTGTGTTTGTATGTTTCAAAGCCATCTGAAAGAAGCAGCCTGTACCAGAATTTAGTCTATGTAAGGAGCTAAACTGTCCTGGGGATAAAGTGGGTAAGAAAACCCTGAGTACTCTGCTGCTTATGCAATGTTGCATGACCGTGTCTAGCAATAGACACAAACTCAGCACATAGGTTACAAAGCTGAGTAGGGGGAAACATTAACACTTCCTTACATAGCAAACACAAATAAGAAAGGGTTAATTGTCAGTAGATTGCCTTTCTAAGGAGTTAGTGCCAAGGCCTAAGACTTTAGCTGCACCAGTTTGCTCCATAATTATTTAGAATATTAAGGACAGGCAAGTATCTAAAATTAGATAGCACAAAAATACAGTATAACAGGCACAGAAAGGGTTAACACCCTCAGAGGAACACACATATAGTGGCACAATGTAAGACTAAAGTCCCTGTGAGGGAATCAGAAAACAAATGGGTACTGTCTCTTTAAGAGAAAAAATTGTACTTTAAATTAAAAAGTACAGTTTGAGACAAGAAAGGATTGAATAAATATAAATGTATGCAAAACTCTAGCTATTAAGGGTGCTTATACTCTAAGGCTCTGAAAAGAAATAGCAGTGTGTCATCAAAGATGGCCGCTGTCTGTGAGGGAAAGAAGAAAACAGAGCATAGTTTTGGTGGGTAAAAGTTAACTCCCTGAGCTCTGCACAAAAGAAAACTCAAAAACTTATGACAATTAGCTCCTCAGCTTCAGAAATGTTCCTGATCATCTGAGAGCGTGCTGAAAATGAGGGGCAGATCTCTGGTATGTGCTAAATACTAGAAACAAATTTAAAAAGACAGTAACTCAATTTTACTGTAAATGTTTAATCCCTTAAGGACCAGGCATTTTAGACAAAACCTTCCCCAAAAGACCAGAGCATTTTTGCCATCACTTCATTTAAAGGGACATTCAAGTCCAAAAAAACTTTCATGATTTAAATAGGGCATGCCATTTTAAACAACTTCCCAATTTACTTTTATCACAAATTTTGCTTTGTTCTCTTGGTATTCTTAGTTGAAAGCTAAAACTAGGAGGTTCATATGCTAATTTCTTAGACCTTGAAGACTGCCTCTAATCTGAATGCATTTTGACCACTAGAGGGCATTAGTTCACATGTTTCATATAGATAACATTGAGCTCATGCACGTAAAGTGACCTAGGACTGAGCACTGATTGGCTAAACTGCATGTCTGTCAAAAATACTGAAATAAGGGGGCAGTCAGCAGAAGCTTAGATACAAGATAATTACAGAGGTAAAAAGTATATTAATGTAACTGTGTTGGTTGTGCAAAACTGGGGAACGGGTAATAAAGGGATTATCTTTCTTTTTAAACAACAAAAATTCTGGTGTTGACTGTCCCTTTAAACAGAAATAGAGCCTTTTTTATATTTACCTATCAAAACTATATATATTTTTTTAGTAGACAACCCAAAGTATTGATCTAGGCCCATTTTGGTATATTTCATGCCACCATTTCACCACCAAATGGGATGAAATTAAAATAATTGTTCATTTTTTCACAATTTTAGGTTTCTCACTGAAATTATTTACAATCATGGCACAAATGGTTGTAAATGTTTCTCTGGGATCCCCTTTGTTCAGAAATAGCAGACATATATGGCTTTGGCATTGCTTTTTGGTAATTAGAAGGCAGCTAAATGTCACTGTGCACCACACTTTTATTATGCCCAGCAGTGAAGGGGTTAATTAGGTAACTTGTAGGGTTAATTTTAGCTTTGGTGTAGAGATCAGCCTCCCATCGGACTCATCCCACCCCCTGATCCCTCCCTGACCCCTCTCAAACAGCTCTCTTCCCTCCCCCACCTCACAATTGTCACCGCCATCTTAAGTACTGGCAGACTTTCTGCCAGTACTAAAATAAAGGGCTATATATATATATATATATATATATATATATATATATATATATTTTTTTTTTTTTCTTCTTAATAAATATTCTGCAGTGTTGGATCCCCCCCTTTGTTGGATCCCCCCTTAGCCTCCAACCTCCTTGACCCCCCCCCCCCAAACAGCTCTCTAACCCTCCCCCCCATACCTATTTGCCGCCATCTTAGGTGCTGGCAGCTGTCTGTCAGTACCCAGTTTGCTGCAAATTAGGCACATTTTTTTACCAAAAAATCAAAATAACCTTTTTTTCTGTAGTGTAGCTGCTCCCCCTTAATACCCTACCTCCCTCCCCCTCCTAGATCTCTTTATGGCAACGGATCCCACATAGGATCCCCCTCATTGCCCCTACCTCCCCTCATTGGTCCCACCCGCTCCCGCCCTCCTTCCCGCCTCCTACAGCGATGGGCCACCTGCCTTCCTCCTTACCCTCCCACCCACCAACGATCGGCACCACCGCTGTCCGATGCAGAGAGGGCCACAGAGTGGCATCTGTTACTCTGCAAATCAATTTCTGAGTTGCCCCAGTGTGGCAGAGAGAAGCCCAGGACTGCAGCGACGTACAGGGCATAACGACCAGCGTCGTACAGGGTACGGCACAGGTCGTTAAGGGGTTAAAAGTGCCCAAAAGTGCATATAACTGTATGTAGTGTTATCTGGTGTATTTAGCTACGTTCCCAGGCTATGTGAATCCTGTGTACATGTTCATGCTAATAGCTATGTGACTGCAAGTACCTAGTTACCTGTCATCTCTCACTCTATCGTGCTCACAAAGGTAGAAGAGCCCATCTTGTGTAGTACGCACTGACACAGGATCTGAGGAAGGAGTATTCCAATGCACCAACAGAGGAGGCTGCAGGACCAGTCCCAGTGACACCTGTGGCAGGCAAGTGACAAACTCTCACTGCCAATATACTCCTTTACACCCCTCTGTCCTATTCCTGGCTCTCTGAGGGGGTATCCGGTCTCACATTAGTTTGAGAACTCCTTTCAATTGATGTGTAGATCAGCACTTCAAGTTTCACCGTCCTTGCTGGAGACTATTGACTAAAAAAATTACTAAGGAGTCATGGGAGAGTGGGAGGGATTAAAGCTCTTATTTGTGGGGTGTTTTGACTTTAATCCCACATGTCATGGGTCGTGAACGCTCACAATCTTATGAAAGAAATGGATAATTGGGAACACAAAAATATTAGTGTACACTGTGCCTTTAATTAGACATGCATTAGCTGAGATCATGTAGCGCTAATACGTTCACTTTACTTACTTTTTTTTATCGTTTTCATATTTTCACATCTAAGGCTTCTTTAGAAGAAAAGTTCTTCAACTGGTGAGGATTAATGCTGTATTGTTTTGTCAATGTTGTCTTTTTTGCATTTCTGACAGTTGTCCACCCTAATCTTTCCTAATCTTTGATACTGACCCTAATATCTAAAATAGCTTACCTTTTATGTGCTGTCATAAAAAAGAATGCATGGGAACGGCATGACCAACATTAAAGGGACACGAAGCCCAAATTTTTTCTTTCTTGATTTAGAAAGAGCATACAATTATAAACAACTTTCTAATTTACTTCTATTATCTATTTTGCTTCATTCTCTTGATATTCTTTGCTGAAAAGCCTCCTGTGATTGGTTCACCGTGTGCATTACTATTTCTTCATTAAAGTATATCTAAAGAATGAATCAAATTAGGTAATAGAAGTAAATTGGAATGTTGTTTAAAATTGTATTCTCTACCTTAATCATGAAAGAAAATGTTTGGGTATAGTGTCCCTTTAAGTCCCACAATTTTTGTTCTCTTCATCACCGATTGCAGCTTTATATCTGTGGATATTAATTTGTGTAGTTTTATTTAATGTTTGTTAATTTTCTCTGTTTATTTTTTTATCTTTTGTATCTTTGTTTTCTCTCAATGGTTTGACTTGTGTTGAGGGACTGGTTGAAGACATGACAGATTAATTAAATGATTTTTTAATAAATGTTCAGCATGTTTCTCCAAGTGAAAATATAATGCATATGCTATAGTTTAAGGGGAGTAGATATAGATAAGAGAAATCACACAACGTTTGTGGTAATATGTAACATAAATACCTCTGTATTAGGCTAGCATCGTGTGCTGACACTTAAACATGAGATAGCTGCACAGGATAAAATACATTATATTGCACAAATAATTTGTTAGGGCATGTAATTGTAGCACTGACAATCCAGCAAGTCTGTGTTTTGCCCCCACAAAGTACTGCTTGGGAGCCACAGAAAATTTCTGGTTCCAGATGGACATAAGCTGTGTGCCAATCAGAAGAGACAGTCTTGAAGCTGGGTCTCAGGATCAGAAGTTGTCTATGGCTCCTCAGTGGTACTTCAACTATGCACTTAACCCCATTTGCAGGAATTAAACACATAGGCCTGCAGGGCTGGTAGTGCAAGAATGACATGTTCTAACAAAGTGCAACATTTAATTTTTCTAAGTGCAAAGTTCCTTTAAAGTGCTGTTAAATAAATAGATGGAGTAAGCTACGATTTTCATGGTTTGGTAGACTGTCGGCAATCAAAATGATGATATTACCAAGGATCCTATATTTATTTCGCACCTTGCCAATCAGAATACCAGCGCCAGACTTAGACGACCTCCAAAGACATATAATCAATTTCATTAGGGGGAACAAAAAAGCTAGGATCCCTTCGGCAGTCCTCTCCAGAAACAGACAGTTGGGGGGGGTGGGGGCACCAAATCTTAAACACTATTTTCAGGCAGCTAGACTGGCGCAGACAGCTCTTCTTAATGACCCAGACAAGGACATTGTTTGGACGCAGCTAGAGTCAGATATTGCAGGAATTATCCCACGCGACTCGATTCTTTGGGACCCTAAACGGTGCCTTAGCAAGACACAACACGAACACCCAATAATAGATTTTATGATCAAGCAATGGTCCAAGCTAACCACCTCCCTGGCTCTACTCCCTTTACACTCAGTTAAAGCCACACTTACTAGCCTAGTTAGGCATGAACTGGTTCCCATCATCAAAAAATGGGAAAACAGAGGACTTTATAGAATCGCTGACATTATAGTAGGAGGCAAAATGATGAGCTACACACAACTACAAGAAAAATTACAGCCAATAAAACTAGAATGGTTCCTTTACCTGCAGCTAACCTCCATAATTCACCCCCTCTTACCACTCATAACCAAAAACTTACCCTCTACATTAGAAAACATATGCAGCTCCTCATCCAGACCCAAGAACACTATCTCCAGGCTTTACCAGGCAATTCAGCTAGCGTCAGACAACTCCAAATCCTCTTTACAAACTAAATGGGAAAAGGATATCAACAAGGAAATGGAGGTCCAAGTTTGGTATATCACTCTCTCTAGTGCAGGAAAGGGATTGTTGAGTGCAGACATGTGGGAAAACTGCATTAAAACCAACTTCCGTTGGTATCTAACACCGCTGATAACCTCACACTCTTCCAAAGATAGATCCAGACTTTGTTACAGAGGCTGTGGGGAGGTGGGGGACTATAAACACATGTGGTGGGACTGCACCTATTCACATAGGGTGTGGAACCGACTATCTAGGTTCTTAAGCTCTACTCTAGACAGCCCCATTAGACTTACCATGGAACAAGCACTGCTCCATGTTAGGCTTAAAGAATTTAACAAACATATTAATTTGTTTATCAGGATAACATGCACCGCCACGAGGATCTGTATAGCCCGTCACTGGAGGGAGTGTGCCCCTTCCTGGGACGAAATCAAACACAAAATTAAATTCTTTTATAATATGTCAGAACAGGCAGCATTTCTCCTGGATACCCAAGAAACCTTCCAGAAAGTATGGTATTACTGGATATTAAATAATGGGTCTTAACACATTAGTCTAATAGGATAGAACCCCTCACTTAAGGGGCCCCACCCTCAGGTACATAGAGTCCCCAGAAAAGATAGGTATAACACAGATAACTGGGAGTCATATTAACCCTACATAAAATAAATCTTTACACAAACTGGAGCAGAATGGTCAGGAGTTGTTCCCCTCTCTACACCCCATCTCTCTTTCTCTCCTTGCTTTACCTTACTTTTTTCCTCTTTCACTAATACTTTATCTAGATGACCTTTACCTTGGTAATATGCAACTAATGTGGGCCTTACAGCTTCATAAAAATGCACTAAACAACTTGAATTTTAGCTCAAACATGAGAATTTATATTAAAAGGACTATTGTCCCTCAACGCATGACACTATTAAAGTTCTCCTGTAAGAGCGACCCTACATGCTATAACTCAGTAATTGAACGATTTATTGATTTGTATTTTGCATTGTTTTTATTACTATGTAACTTTAGAGAACCAAGATGTTTGTTCTCTTGATTTATTTTGATTCATCTTTTGTTTCACACTTTGTCTGTTATTATGCCTTTGTTACAAAATAATAAAAATTACTTTATCATAAAGTGCTGTTAAATACAGTAGACTTGCATGATCAACAAGTGCATAATAAAAAGACAATGCAAAAGCACTTAGTCTGAATTTTAAATGAATAGTAGATATTTTTTTTTATAACCTTTAAAGTTAGTTCCATTTTCCTTCCCCTTGCATCATGTGGCAGTTGGTCAATCACACAATACATATATGTATATACTGTGAATGATAGCACATGCTCAGTAGGACCTGGTGCCTCAGAAAGTGTGCATATAAAAATAGTGCTTGTGCACAAGGAGTGGGTGAACTTAGAAGCTAATATATGTAAGGATATTCAATTAGGGAGCCAGTGTTGGTTATCAAATAAACAAGATCATATCAATTATGTCCAATTTAACGGAACCTCAATAGTTCAAGAAACATTCAAGACATGGTATAAAATTCTACGATCACACAAGTCTATCTCGACTATACCCTCTCTTCTGACCCCAATATCCCAAGACATTAAATCTCTTAGCCAACCCCACACGCAGAATATGTATTCACTAACAATACACCAGATGATAACTTGGTACAAAGTTTTACAGAATGGCAAATTTAAAATTATACAAGAGACCTTAGATACTCTAGGCCTCGAACACACTAACTGGTTGATATATCACCAGATATCACATGGATATCGGAAACATCCGAATAGGAATGATATCTCTAGACCTATGACACCTTTTGAATCCATGTGCTATGCACCATTACCACATAGCGGCACCCTATCCGTATCTTACAAACTACTTCTTACACACCAGACTACACAACCACCAACTTACGTTGCCAAATGGGAATCAGAGCTGAATGACAATTTACCACATAAGACGTGGGACATAATATATAGACAGATGAGCTCCTCAACCTCATCACTACAGGTAGCTGAAATGAATACCAAGCTGCTATGTAGATGGCATCATACCCCAGATAAACTGGGGAAAATTATCCCCAATTATGATGCAAAATGCTGGAGAGGATGTGAAGACAGAGGCACTTTTACGCACATATGGTGGACTTGCCCACTTACACAGCAATATTGGCTAGATATTGGTAGGGAAATAAAAGCAGTCTTAGGGTCCCCAATTCCTCATACACCATGGACGTTTCTGTTCAACGTTCGTCCTAATATACGGTGTGCATATAGACTTAAATTGTTGACAATCATGATAAATACAGCTAAAAGATATGTTCCATATAATTGGAAAAAACGCACATTACCAACGGTACAGTTCTGGAGGGACAGGGTCACTGTAGCTTTAAATTTAGAACAATATCATTATGCTAAAATAGATAAATTAGGTGATTTCTATGACATTCGCTTTATTTGGGAAGAATATACTCACTCCTTGACAGACACTACCCCCCCCCTCTACCCTTACCCATTAGTTTCGCGATTACATGAGACATCTAACACTCTCAGAATATAAACAAAATGCTACACAGTGTTGTAATCTGTACACCATTTAATGGCTTGAGAGGTCCTAAATACATGTATATGGTACAAGAAAAGTTTATTGATGACCCATCTATGTGTTGTATCAAGTTAGTATAATTTTAGATAGAAGAACTAAGTAATACATCGACCCATGATGATATCGATCTAGATAAGCCACTGTTTCTATTTGCAACAGGTCCATGAAAAGTTTTTGTACTTGTGGTTATATTTGTGATGATGACATGTAACATGTTTGGTATTTTTCTTTTACAAATAAAGTTCATTTGAAAACTTAAAAAAAAAAAAAAAAAAAAAAAATAGTGCTTGTGAGGTGCTTGCAACTTTGGATTCCATGGACTAATTTAATTATATTTTTACAGTTTTCTGGGCACCCTCAGTGATTGAAAAATACAAAAAATTTGAACTAAATTAGTTAATTATTTGTTATAGTTTGTAAGCGTTACAAAAATATATGTTCCCTTTCTCTTTTCAAAATCAACTACAGCAATCTTTATGAAATTTCCCATGTAGATAAATTATGTTTAGTAGTTTGAGGGTTTTGGGTTTTTTTTTGTGCAGTGCAGTGGTTGCTGAGGTATAAAGGTTTAAATGCTGATATATTTGAGCATGCTCAGTAGACATATACTGTATATTGTGGGTGTAAGAGTGTGTGTGTGTGTGTGTGTGAGTGTAAGAGTGTGTAAGAGTGTGTGTGTGTGTATAAGAGTGTGTGTGTGTGTGTGTATAAGAGTGTGTGTGTGTGTGTATAAGAGAGTGTGTGTGTATAAGAGAGTGTGTGTGTGTGTGTAAGAGTGTGTGTGTGTGTGTGTAAGAGTGTGTGTGTGTGTAAGAGAGTGTGTGTGTGTGTAAGAGAGTGTGTGTGTGTGTGTGTAAGAGAGTGTGTGTGTGTGTGTAAGAGAGTGTGTGTGTGTGTAAGAGAGTGTGTGTGTGTGTGTAAGAGAGTGTGTGTGTGTGTGTAAGAGAGTGTGTGTGTGTGTGTAAGAGTGTGTGTGTGTGTGTGTAAGAGTGTGTGTGTGTGTAAGAGAGTGTGTGTGTGTGTAAGAGAGTGTGTGTGTGTAACTGGATTCTGTAAATAATTGGGCAGTTTTGTGAACACCCTAATTGACAACATTTGAAGCAATTTGTTGAGTATTTTTAGAGCTACCAAGTGTTGTAAAAATAAGTGTGCACCCTCTCTTGACATTGAGAGCAATTAGCAGAAACAAATAAGTGAGCATGTGCTTATTAGTGTTTGCCAGCAGAGGTTGCCAGAATTGTAAACCATGTTTTTTCAGGTTCTTGTAATTTTGCACTTTGTGAATGGATTTCCAAATCAAACATTAACAAGCTTTGAAATTAATCTTCTGCCCACATAATTATAAAATATTCCTTGATGGGGGAAACTACATTTCAGAATTGCAATGCTTCTTAAAGTGAATGTAAATTTTGATGCTAAAGTGCCCGGTTTTTAAAAATTTTATTTAAAAAAGGGGCACTTTAATTCATCAAAATTTACATTTCACTCCTGTTGTGAAAAAAAACTTACCTTTTAATCTTGACAGCAGCTCCAGCTTCCTCCACCCGTCACAAAGCCTCTTCTTGGGTCTAAAATGAGGAATCCGGCTTCCTCCAATCACGGCATTGAATCAGACACTGATTCCCCCGGGGGGGAAGCTGTGATTGGAGGATGACCTATCCATCATTTCTGACATCAGAAATGGCTTGCAACGACCGGAGGAAGCTGGAGCTGCTGTCAAGTTTAAAAGGTTAATTTTTTTTCACAACACGAATGAAATGTACATTTTGATGAATTAAAGTGCCCCTGTTTTTAATCGAATTTTTAAAAACCGGGCACTTTAGCATCAAAATTTACATTCACTTTAATATTTGATTTTGGGATATTAAACTCTCGCATTAACATTAACGTAAGTTTTTACCCCCCTAAAATATAAACGTAATGCTTTTTTAAATAAATTAATTTGAAGCACTACAGAGATTTTACTAATGCATACAAAACGGGGTACACAAAACAAAATTGTGAACACAACACACAGAAAGTCTGGCAAAGAAACTGACTTTCTAATTTTTGCTATGGGCTTTGCACCCAGGATTGTCTGGGGTTAACAACCTGAGTCCCTGAAAGCTGTGCAGCTGTCTGTGAGTGCTGGTGAACAAGTGTACGAAGTCCGGTTTGAGAGTGCGGTCCATTTCCATGTTTTGTATGTGTCTAGGGAAATTATAAAGTGCCTGTGTCATCCTTGTTTGTATCTCAGTGGGTTTGGTTGAAGGCTGCATTGTGTGGCTGTAAGTTAGGGACCTAGGGAGGAAGAGACCTTGATATGGTCCTGGGCTTAAACCATTTGACCAAATGCTGTAAGTAACTCTTTCCTCATTTTGTTTTTAATCTAGCTGTGTGCTTGCAAGAGAGTGCCAGACTTACATATAAATACTCTACATACACAAGGCTGGAAATGTGCTCTTTAACCCACTAGGCCTGGCATAAAAAAAATTGAAGTGGAAATGATAATTGTTACAATAGCATTGGACTAGTAACTTTTTCTCTTCTATTACAGTTTCCTGAATAGTATATTTGATAGTTTTCCAGCCCTTCTAAGTGTGCCTCCTAATGATTTTTCAATCATGAGGCCCTGTTTATATAGTCAGTATTGTAAGTTCCAATAAATAGTGAAAGTATTAAGTGGCTGATTCTATAAAATTCGCCGGTCTAGAAGTTGTTTTCCACGCCAGCGCTCACAGGGGCAGCCCTCATGGAATGCTATAAAGAAAAGGATCTGTCTCTGCGAGTGGCGAAATGTCTCCCATACAAATAATGAGAGCTTTCTGCGAGGTAGAAGTTCGCAATGGAGGGTGAAGTGCAGAGGGGGAAAGTCAGTTTTAAAACTTGAATATTACGCTTAACACAAATCAAATAACGCTGTTTTCCACTGTTTTCAGTGCACTGTACCTTACATTTGCTGTAATTTTCATATTATGCATAGGTTTTCCTTTTAGAGTAATTTAGTGTTTTTTTTGAGTATTTTTGTGAAAACTTGCCACCTTTTATCGGATGAGAAAAAAATGTGAGAACTGTAGTGTGAAAATGTTTATAGAACTATGCTGGGATTTTGAGAGTATTTTATATACGCCCATGGTCAACCCATTTTATGAAGAAAAAAAAACCAATTACGCTTTGTATTTTGCAATTTCTTTGTGTTTTTTGCACATACAGTGTACTTAAATTACGATTTACATTGTGCATATTTAATATGATTTATTTCTATGTAATTTACATACAAATTTTACGTTTTTGGACAAAAATACGATTTTTGGTGAACAATTTTTTTCGTGATTTTTGATGCACCTTAACAAATACAATTTTTTTCCCTGTGTATTGGTAATTGTTCAGTTATTTAATTTAAAAAGTAGCTTTATAGAATTTCACCAGGGAAATAGACAGGCTGGGGAGCATTCTTATAGAATCCCACCAGTCCAGAGAACTTATAGAATCAATCTCTTAGTGTTAGGGTTCAATTCTAAAAAGCTCTTTGGGCTGGTGAGATTCTATAAGAATGCTCTCCAGTTCTATTTCCCTGGTGGAAATATAAAGTCACTGTTTACCCTGAAAACAGTGTGTCTCTCTAAGGGGCGTATGCGGCATTTTGTATGGGAAGGAGATGCATACATTACAAAAGTGCACAATGAAAATTGTAATTTAAAAGAGAGGGTGAGAGAGACTTCCGGGGGTGGAGCTAGCTGTGGTGTGGAGTGCTAGCGAAAGGCTCTACATTGAAGGCCATTTTCGAACTCCCCAGACTGCGTTTGTCCTTGGCCGATACCGAGTGTGTGTGGTCTGGACCTACTTTCCTGCAGTGCCGGAAGTCGCACTACAGCAAGTTGGCTCGAGTGCTGAGTCATTACGCCCGGTGGCGTTCCATTCCATACCCAGCCCCAGTGCCTCTCTAATCCACCCTTAGAGGTAAGGAGAGTTCCGGGATACAAAGAATCAACGTAAGGTGAAGGAGCGGAACTAGCGCTGCAAGTAAGATTAGAACACTGACACAGGGCGTGAGTACCGCACTACCCGTATACATCTGGCAGCTTATGCTGAGGAGAAAGCTGACGGAATAACGGGGAAGCAACGGAGAGGGTATACACCCTATTGAGGTACCAGTGTTTGTTCAAACTATAAGCGCTGGATGTGTTGGCTGCAGGGATGAGCAGGGGGAGTTGTGCCGTTTACAAAGTGTGAGATGGGTATGTGATTCTTGCTTAAAGTTAAATACAATAGTGTGTAAGGTTGCAAGGAATGGCTATGGACTAACATATGCTAAAAAAATTAAGGAATATGCAAGCTGGAAAATATCTATTTTGATCTGGAGAGCGGGGGCCCGCATTAAGAGCATATCAGACAATAATAGGATGGTGCACTAAAAAGCATGGTTTTTTAGAATGGAGTTTACAACAGTCTGACTGGAAAGGAGACCTAGACTAAGTTGCCATTTAACCCCTGCTAACCTTGCTTTGCTGCTTGCTACCTAACTATTGATGTTGAGCATTGGACTGCTATACGAATACCTACTTGATGTTTACAAGTATTTCAAAGAGAGATTGAAAAGATACATATCCTCTGAAAGTGTGGTTTGCTGTTTTGCACTAATACAGCTTGTTTTGGGCTGTTCTATTAACCCTGGCGTTTGTATAAAGGAATTAAAAAGAGACTGCAATATACCAAATTGTATTAAAGAATAAAGAGCTGTAATTCTACTTGAAGAAGGCAGTAATAGGAGTCTCTATATAATAAGATAAATGGTCGTAACAGGATATAAGACAACATTAGTTACTGAACATAGACTGTTATTGCTCTAACAGTTGGAAGCTCTTCTCAAGTTAATCTTTCATCAGTGGCAGGAGAAGCCAATTAAATAACAAGTGACTCCTAAAATAGCTCTAACTTTACTGTTGACTTTGCTACAACAAAGCATATTTTTGTTTTTCCTTTATTTTGATATCCTTAGCAGGAATATGGACACATTCTATTCCTAAATCAGATGCCCAGGATTGTAATAATTGAAAGTGTCAATGTTGGTTGGGTATAAGGCCCATTGCCTATGTAGTACTTTTTAAGGTGACATTTTTTTATATATCTGAGCTGAGGTCAAATGTAAAGCCACGATAATTTCTGACTGCCTATTCAAGAGATATAGGTAAAGACCCCCGCGAGGTGGGTCGCTATTAGGGGCCAAAGTTAGGTTGTACTCTTCATTTGAGCCATTAAAAATGTTCCTTAATTCTAGGGGAGGTTAAAACAAAGAGTTAGGTAAGGTCTGTCCTATTATTTAGATTAATACATATAACGCTTCTAATTACTGAGACGGTTAGTACATACCACTTTGTGATTTGTGCATAACAACTTGGGTCGAAGGGATCGTGTGGAAAGCTACATTTAGGTCTCCTATTTCCACTCACTATTTTCACATATTTGCCTGAATGGGAAGCTAAGCAATTTGCCTGCCTATCAGGTTGATTTTCACTAGCCTAAAAAGATACCCTATTTAGGCCCTATATTTTGTCACTGAAACATGAACACATACACTATATTTATTCTTTAAAAAGGGGGAAAAGGGGAAGGGGAAGGAAAAAGAAAGACACAAAAAAAAGGAAGGAAAAGGGGGGAAAAAAATAAAAAATATATATTCCCTCTTATAACACATTTTTATAAGTAGAATATTTGATACCTATCTCAAACACACAGAGTAATTAGTGGAGTGATCCACTAGGTAACGTTTTTTTTGGTGTTTTCTCTTTTTTTTTCCAGTTTGTTTTTGCTGTGCTTTTTTCACTATTGATTTTTTTCACTACTGACTGTATATGGAAAGATTCATCTCACACTCTAAAACTAATTCACCCACTATGCCACCAAAACATAGAGACAAGAAATTAAAACCCAATGATAGTTCCTTAGAAGTACATAGTGAAACAGCTATGGCAAATCAGGATAATACATTATTAATTCAACAAATCTCAGCACTTATAACTCCACAGTTTGATTCATTGAGACAAGAGATGGTCCTACTAACCAGTGAAGTCAAACAGGTTTCTGCCCGAATGACTGAATTAGAAACTAGGGTGTCTGATCTGGAAGATCGGTTAAGTGCTATGGATCAAGTAGTTAACGCTCAGGAGAATAAGCTTAGTGTAGTTAATCGGAAACTGGAAGAATTAGAAGATAGGTCCCGACGTAACAATCTTAGGGTGATTGGGCTACCGGAGACTCAGGAATTTCAGGACCTAGTTAGTTTTGCTTCCAATAGGCTACCCCAGTTAGTCGGCAGTAACACTGATAACATAAGATTACCAGTGGAAAGAGCCCATAGGCTGGGAACTGCAAGAAAGAATCCTGATGGATCAGTCAGACCAAGAGTAGTGATTATAAGATTCTTGAATTATCAAGATAAGTTTCATGTTTTAAGGCTTTACCGTAAAAATAACAAAATCATGACTGGGCCTCACAAAATACTCCTATTTCAGGATTTCTCTGTAGAAACCCAGAACAAACGTATGGAAATGGCCCCATTCGGCTCCAAACTAATCAAAGCTAACTTTAAGGCAAGACTGGTATATCCGGCCAAGATTATTGTGGATAGGGAAGGTGAAATTAATATTTTTAACAATCCGGAAGAAATTCAGGCCTTTTGCCATAATCAAGGGGTTGAATAAGATACAAAGTGGAAGGTTTAGCCATGTGGTACACAATATGGAGGTTTAAATGATTATGTGTAATGTTATATGCATATGTTTGAAAAAGTATGAAACTATGAAAGTTTATTTTTGATTTTAGGGAACAGTGGATCTCATGTTGTTCTTAAAAGAATATTGCTGATTTATTGATTAAATACTCCAGATTTTGCCTGTTCTTCCTACTGGATGAGCCATGTTCGGGGGGGGGGAGGGGGAGGGGGTTAGAAAGAGGAGTATGGGAGTACAAAATCTGTTTACTTTTTTTTACTTTTTTTTTGTGTGTGGTTTGAATGGGTAAGCTAAGTCTAGTGTTTTGGAACATAGGAGGGATATCAACCCCTAGGAAGAGGAAGCTAATGATTAGACACTTAGGGGTGAAAAACCTCAATAGACAATGATAATAATGGGAGGTATCAAATTATAGAAGTTAATATAAATGGGAGAAATTTTGTTTTTTGTAATGTATATGGACCTAATCATGTGGAGACAAAGTTTTGGGAGAATATTAGTCTGAAGCTGTTTTCTCATATAGGAAAAGATATAGTAATTGTAGGTGATTTTAACATGGCTTTTTCATACACTCTAGATAGATCTAAAGTTAAAAAGAGTACTAGGAAGACTAGAGAATCTAGAATATTATGGAAATTTTGCCAGAAGCTTGCATTCCAGGATATATGGAGGGCCCAGAATCCAGATAGCAGGGAGTACACGTGTGTGTCAGTGGTTCATAAATCCTTTTCAAGAATTGATTTCTTTTTGGTGGCTAAACAGTTAATGAGGTTGGAAATTAATTCAAAGATACAGGAGATAGTAGTGTCTGACCACGCAATTATTACTTTGGATATAAATCTTAAAAATCCTTCCCTAACCAATAATAATAGATTTTTTTCCCGCAATATCTTGTTAATAATGTACAGTTTAAAGCTTGGCTTCAGAAGAGATGGAGACAGTTTGATGAAGAGAATGCCGAATACTGTGATAAACCAGAAATATTCTGGGAAACTGCTAAGGCAGTATTTAGAGGGGAGATCAAAGCATATTTGGTTAGGTTGAAGAATATTAGGATTAAGAGGGAAGAACAACTTTCTAATACTCTTAGGAATAGTTATCAAAACTATATTAATGAGCCCTCTGTGATTTTGTGGAATAAATATAAAGATAACAAGATTGCTCGAGAGATATATCTTAAACAAAACGCAATTCTAGATGATCAAAAACAGAAAGCTTTTTTTGCTGGGGTTCAAGGGACCTCTGCCAAATATCTGGCTAGATTATCGAAAATCAGACAGTCTAAAAACTATATCGCAGCTTTGAACTATAAAAATAATAGAAATACAGGGACTGCAGAAATTAAGCCAGCTTTCTTAGAGTTTTTTCAGGAGCTATATTCAGCTAAACAGATTGATCATGTAAGTAAAGAAATGTTTTGGCAGAAGATAAAACTCCCACACATAGAGGAGAAGGATTTGCAGAAGCACATAGAGGAGAAGGATTTGCAGAAGATAAGTGAGCCTATTACTATCCAAGAAATAGTTAACACAATTAAAAAACTTAAACCTGGAAAATCCCCTGGACCCGATGCACTCCCAGCTGAATTTTATAAATTACTGATTGATTTGATCCCTCCTAGTCTCTCTGCACTTTTTAACGATTACTATATCAAGAATCACCCACAGTCAGCAATGTTTGCAGAATCTAACATAGTACTGATTCATAAGAAGGGTAAAGATCCAGAGTTGCCAGCATCATATAGGCCAATATCCTTACTCATTCAGGATTACAAAATTCTTACGTCTATCATCGCAAATAGGCTGAAATCCTGCTTGGGTAAGGTTATACATATAGATCAAACAGGCTTTATGATAGGTAGGAATCCGGTTAAAAATCTTCGTAAGGCGCAGCTGGTGTTGGATATTTTTTTGAATAAAATAAAGGATAGGAGCTCCTATGTCGGGCCGGACCTCGCCATTCTCACGGTGGACGCCGAAAAGGCGTTTGACTCCATTATATGGGACCACCTTTATACATCCCTGGAGAGGTTCGGTTTTACGGGAGTCATTCACCAGTTTATTTGTCAGCTTTACCGGGCACCAGTTTCAGCGATAATAGTGAACGGAGACACCACAGAGAGGTTCCTACTACAAAGGGGTACGCGACAAGGCTGCCCGCTCTCACCACTACTCTTTAATGTAGAGTTGGAACTGTTAGCGATCCTTCTCAGGCAAGAATTACAAGGCATTTATATAGGCAGGCAAAGGCTAGTGTTGTCTTTGTTTGCAGATGACCTACTTCTTTATATGAGCAATATTGCAGTGTCGGTTCCTAGGGTATAAGACTTCTTTAACCTTTTCAGTTCATTCTCCGGGTATAAAATAAACTATAAGAAATCTGAACTTCTATGGATATGTAAGTCTATTAACCGCATACCACACCCTTTTCAGGAAGTTGAGCAGATTAAATATTTAGGGATTGTATTGGCCCGGAATCCCAAACTATGGTAGAAGTAAAACTATGTACAGTGTTTTAGAGCAATGACAGATAAAATACAGTTATGGGCTGGCCTCCCTCTTTCGCTGACGGCGCGTATTATGTTGATCAAGGTGGTTTTATTTCCAAAGTTACTGTATTTTCTTCAAAATCTCCCGTTACTTCTGTATAAAAAAAGATGTTAGATATCTTGATAGGATTTTTAACCAGTTTATATGGAGGGGTAAAAAGCCGCGTATATCTATTTACAAATTGACTCTACCAAAGAGATATGGCGGTCTGGCCTGCCCGAATGTGAAGTTTTATAATTATGCTACTCTCTGCAAATACGCTCTAGATTGGATTGCGGATGAAGAGAGGGTTACATTTTATGAAATAGAATCTAGTATGATATCACCATTCGCGACACAAGCAATCCTTCATTGCCCGGTGGCTAAACTCCCGAGTATTGCTCAGCTGTACACTTTTAAATACATTATACGCGCGTGGCAATAAATGTGTGGGAAAATTAAAGCAAATTATGCCAAATCAGAGTTTCTCCCAATAATAGGTAACCCGGATTTTGCTCCTGGAGTGGGTGTTTCAGTGTATGGAATTTGGGCAGAGAAGGGATTAAAGTATGTAGCACAAATGTGCGAAAAGAAAACTTTGATAACAAAAAACGATTCAACTTTGGCACAGGAATATAATCTCCCTAGAGCACATTTTTACGCCTATCTCCAGGTCAGACACTGGATTGGGGAGTTAAAACAGAAAACAGGTTCAGACCTAGATTTTGGAGAATTGGGGGTTGTGATCATGAAGTATCAGGAGGGGGTGAGAACCATCTCTCAGTCGTATAAGGCACTAATGAATCTAGCTGGCGAAAGCAACAGTATGGACATTCAAGAAAAGTGGAACAGAGTTAAAGTTAATGTAGATAGTGAAGTATTAAACCACAGTACGAGGCTGGCTTCAAAAGCAACAGTCCTAAATAGCTTTAAAGAATCACATTTGAAACTATTAAATCTGGCTTATCTGACACCAGATAGAGTGGCAAGGTGGGCACAGGGGCAAGGAATCTGTTCTAGATGTGGTTCCGTGGGTGCGGATATTGTACACTGTTTTTGGTCATGCCCTAAAATGTACCAATTTTGGCAAAAAGTTACATTTTGAGGTTGTAAGATTTTAGGAATTTGATTTAAATTTGACCTATTACAGGTCTTTTTCCTCTGCAAATATTCATTGGATGTGACAAATATAAGATTTATAAATTTACTTATATTGATTGGTAGGAACTTAATATTAAAGTCATGGAAGAGTAAGAAAGGACCAAACTTTACAGAGTTCCTTAGCAATATCCAGCATCATACTGTCCTGGAACAGTTTAATCTGAAAAATCCTAATTCTAAACAAATTGCTAGGTTCTACAGTAAATGGAAGTGTTATATCCGCTCCCTATCTCTAAGAGCACAACGCCAGCTCTCTCTTCCTTTTAAAAATTCTAGCTGGGTTCAAGGCCAATTAGAACAAGGGATGCTCCCGATGATCTGGTTTACAAACGACTAGGGTTACTTTTCATCCTTACCCTCTTTCCTCTTTTTTTTTTTTTTCTTTTTTCCTCCCTTTTTTTTTTATGGTCTCCCCTCAGGCTTCCCCCCTCCCTCCCTTTTTTTTTAGTTGGCTAGTGGGAAGGAAGCAAGACATAAGACTTAAACAAGCTATTTCAATAAAGAGCAAAGTTGGATTTAAGGAGGTGGAAAGAACCTTAGAAATATAAGCGGAATTATGATTGCAGTTTTGAGTTACTATGTTATTTTATTACTTTACCATTGAAAATTTAAGGTGACGTACATGTGCTGGTGTTACTGCCAGCAACAGGTTGCTGCTTTTGTGTTTCACTTTGTCTGTAATATAAGGTAGACTGTATAGCTATGGCTAGGTAAAATGAATATCTGCCATAGAAGAGTTTTGTTGTTCTTTTGTATGATGTCAACTATGAAATAAAGAAATTAAAAAAAATAAAAAAAGAAAATTGTAATTTAAAAATCATAGGAAACTAATAATTTAACCAGTCACACAAAAATAGTATTGTTTAAGGGACATTAAACACTAAGGGCTAGATTACGAGTGGAGCTCAAAATTGCGCTTTTGTGAGCTCAATATTTGTGCTCCACTCAGTAATACCGGCGCACGCAAATGTGCGCTGGTATTACAAGTAAAGAGCAATGTGAATGCAACCTCGTTCTGATGCCGAAAGACACGGCACAGAACCTAGGGCAGCGAAGGGGGTCTGGGCAACAAATATAGAATACATACATATATATTTATGGGTATTAACACATAAATATATACGTATATAAGCATATACTGTACATATACATTTCAAGTAACAACACAGTCCCCATAGACCACAATGTAAAGGCACGTTTCAGTGCCGTTTTTTTTTTTTTTCTCTAACACCCCACAGCCGCTTCCTGCAGTTATAATAAAAAAAAAAAGGTGCTAAAAAAATATATTTTAAAAAAGGAATCTTGTACTTTATTGGGGGATATTTTTGTCATTAACCAGAGATCTGATCGCTGGTTAATGAGCTTAAGGGCAAAGTGCTACCGCAAGCTCGCAGTAGCATTAGTCAGCCAGCTGGTTATTTAACGTGCGCCCGCAAAAAGGCAAATGAGTGCTCAACTTGTAATCTAGCCCTAAATAAATACTAGTTAGAATGATGCATTCAAAGAAAAGATTGGTCTTGCATTAGTTGTTTAAATATTGACAAAATAAGTGTAAAGATTTAGGGGTCATGTCCGCTGCACATCGATAAATGCAGACAGCATACGCTGTCGGCATTTATCATTGCACCAGCAGTTCTTGTGAAATGCTGGTGCAATGCCGCCTCCTGCAGATTCACGGTCAATCAACCCAATCGTATTCGATAGGGTTGATTTCTGTCCGCCGCCCTCAGAGCAGGCGGACAGGTTATAGAGCAGCGGTCTTAAGACGGGGCATCAAGCTCCGTAGGGAGCTTGATAAATTGACCCCTTAGTGTCTATAAAACCATTCGAGCTGCCATGTTGTAACTTAGGTTACCTAGAATCTCTGCTGTGGCCAATTAAGGACAGTTATAAGTAGGTCACTAGAGTGTGCAGCCAATGGCTGTGTGGAATATAAAGTGTTCTGCACTTCCATTTCTAACAGGAACTGAAGAGCTCACAATTTCAGAATGGAATTACAGGAAATGTGGACAAAATAAATAATGACAGTATATTGAAGAATTTTTATATGTATGATGTATCAATTATTTTACCATCTCAAAGTGTTTAATGTCCCTTTTAAGGTGCAACAGAAATCGTAAAAAAATTGTTCACCAAAAATCATATTTTATCAAAAATGTAAAATTCATAAATTTAAGTTACACATATTAAATATGCACAGCGTAAATCATAATCTGAATACACTGGATGTGCAAATTAAACATATAAATTAGTAATCTAATACATAAATTGTTTTTTCTCTTGTTAAGTGTATCCAGTCCACGGATCATCCATTACTTGTGGGATATTCTCCTTCCAAACAGGAAGTTGCAAGAGGATCACCCACAGCAGAGCTGCTATATAGCTCCTCCCCTCACTTCCATATCCAGTCATTCTCTTGCAACTCTCAACAAAGATGGACGTAGTAAGAGGAGAGTGGTGTATTATAGTTAGTTTTTTAACTTCAATCAAAAGTTTGTTATTTTTAAATGGTACCGGAGTGTACTGTTTCATCTCAGGCAGCATTAGAAGAAGAATCTGCCTGTGATTTCTATGATCTTAGCAGAAGTAACTAAGATCCACTGCTGTTCTCACATATTCTGAGGAGTGAGGTAACTTCAGAGGGGGAATGGCGTGCAGGTTTTCCTGCAATAAGGTATGTGCAGTTAACATATTTCTAGGGATGGAATTTGCTAGAAAAATGCTGCTGATACCGGATTAATGTAAGTTAAGCCTTAAATGCAGTGATAGCTACTGGTATCAGGTTTATTAACAGAGATACATACTCTTATAAAAGTGTAATATAAAACGTTTGCTGGCATGTTAATCGTTTTTTATATATATTTGGTGACAAAACTTATTGGGGCCTAGTTTTTTTCCACATGGCTGGCTTGATTTTTGCCTAGAAACAGTTTCCTGAGGCTTTCCACTGTTGTAATATGAGTGGGAGGGGCCTATTTTAGCGCTTTTCTGCGCAGATAGAATTACAGACTGAGACACTCGGCTTCCTTCTGCATGATACAGGACATCTCTGAAGAGCTCAAAAGGCTTCAAAAGTCGTGTTTGAGGAGGGTAACAACCACAGTAGACTGTGGCAGTTGTTGTGACTGTGTTTAAAAAACGTTTTTGTCATTTATTATTCCGTTTTTGGTATTAAGGGGTTAATCATCCATTTGCAAGTGGGTGCAATGCTCTGCTGACTTGTTACATACACTGTAAAAATTTTCTTAGTGTAACTGCCTTTTTTCACTGTTATTTCAAATTTTGTCAAAATTTGTTTCTCTTAAAGGCACAGTAACGTTTTTTATATTGCTTGTTAACTTGCTTTAAAGTGTTTTCCAAGCTTGCTAGTCTCATTGCTAGTCTGTACAAACATGTCTGAAACAGAGGATACTTGTTCATTATGTTTAAAAGCCATGGTGGAGCCCCATAGGAGAATGTGTACTAAATGTATTGATTTCACCTTAAACAGTAAAGATCAGTCTTTATCTATAAAAGAATTGTCACCAGAGGGGTCTGTTGAGGGGGAAGTTATGCCGACTAACTCTCCCCACGTGTCGGACCCTTCGCCTCCCGCTCAAGGGTTGCACGCTAATATGGCGCCAAGTACATCAGGGACGCCCATAGCGATTACTTTGCAGGACATGGCTGCAATCATGAATAATACTCTGTCAGAGGTATTATCCAGATTGCCTGAATTGAGAGGCAAGCGCGATAGCTCTGGGGTTAGACGAGATACAGAGCGCGTAGATGTTGTAAGAGCCATGTCTGATACTGCGTCACAATATGCAGAACCTGAGGACGGAGAGCTTCAGTCTGTGGGTGACGTCTCTGAATCGGGGAGACCTGATTCAGAGATTTCTAATTTTAAATTTAAGCTTGAGAACCTCCGTGTGTTGCTTGGGGAGGTATTAGCTGCTCTGAATGACTGTGACACAATTGCAGTGCCAGAGAAATTGTGTAGGCTGGATAAATACTATGCAGTGCCGGTGAGTACTGATGTTTTTCCAATACCTAAAAGGCTTACAGAAATTATTAGTAAGGAGTGGGATAGGCCCGGTGTGCCCTTTTCCCCACCTCCTATATTTAGAAAAATGTTTCCAATAGATGCCACTACATGGGACTTATGGCAGACAGTCCCTAAGGTGGAGGGAGCAGTTTCTACTTTAGCAAAGCGTACCACTATCCCGGTTGAGGACAGTTGTGCTTTTTCAGATCCAATGGATAAAAAATTAGAGGGTTACCTTAAGAAAATATTTTTTCAACAAGGTTTTATTTTACAGCCCCTTGCATGCATTGCGCCTGTCACTGCTGCGGCGGCATTCTGGTTTGAGGCCCTGGAAGAGGCCATCCATACAGCTCCATTGACTGAAATTGTTGACAAGCTTAGAACTCTTAAGCTAGCTAAATCATTTGTTTCTGATGCCATTGTTCATTTGACTAAACTAACGGCTAAGAATTCCGGATTCGCCATCCAGGCGCGTAGGGCGCTATGGCTCAAATCCTGGTCAGCTGATGTGACTTCAAAGTCTAAATTACTCAACATTCCTTTCAAGGGGCAGACCTTATTCGGGCCTGGTTTGAAAGAAATTATTGCTGACATTACTGGAGGTAAGGGTCATACCCTTCCTTAGGACAGGGCCAAATCAAAGGCCAAACAGTCTAATTTTCTTGCCTTTCGAAATTTCAAGGCAGGTGCAGCATCAACTTCCTCTGCTTCAAAACAAGAGGGAACTTTTGCTCAATCCAAGCAGGCCTGGAAACCTAACCAGTCCTGGAACAAGGGCAAGCAGGCCAGAAAGCCTGCTGCTGCCTCTAAGACAGCATGAAGGAGCGGCCCCCTATCCGACAACGGATCTAGTAGGGGGAAGACTCTCTCTCTCTTCGCCCAGGCGTGGGCAAGAGATGTTCAGGATCCCTGGGCGTTGGAGATCATATCTCAGGGATATTTTCTGGACTTCAAAGCTTCTCCTCCACAAGGGAGATTTCACCTTTCAAGATTATCTGCAAACCAGATAAAGAAAGAGGCATTCCTAAACTGCGTACAAGATCTCCTTGTAATGGGAGTGATCCATCCAGTTCCGCGGGGGTTTTATTCAAATCTGTTTGTGGTTCCCAAAAAAGAGGGAACCTTCAGACCAATTTTGGATTTAAAGATCCTAAACAAATTCCTCAGAGTTCCGTCATTCAAGATGGAAACTATTCGAACCATTTTACCCATGATCCAAGAGGGTCAGTACATGACCACAGTGGACTTAAAGGATGCCTACCTTCACATTCCGATTCACAAGAATCATCAGTTCCTGAGGTTTGCCTTTCTAGACAGGCATTACCAATTTGTAGCTCTTCCATTCGGGTTGGCTACAGCCCCAAGAATTTTTACAAAGGTTCTGGGCTCACTTCTGGCGGTCCTAAGACCGCGAGGCATAGCTGTGGCTCCTTACCTGGACGACATCCTGATACAGGCGTCAAGCTTTCAAATTGCCAAATCTCATACAGAGATAGTTCTGGTATTCCTGAGGTCGCATGAGTGGAAAGTGAACGAAGAAAAGAGTTCTCTATCTCCTCTCACAAGGTTTTCCTTCCTAGGGACTCTAATAGATTCTGTAGAAATGAAAATTTACCTGACGGAGTCCAGGTTATCAAAACTTCTAAATGCTTGCGTGTTCTTCACTCCATTCTGCGCCCCACGGTGGCTCAGTGCATGGAAGTAATCGGCTTAATGGTAGCGGCGATGGACATAGTACCTCAGACCGCTGCAATTATGCATGCTCAGTCAGTGGAATGGGGATTACACAGATTTGTCCCCTCTACTAAATCTGGATCAGGAAACCAGAGATTCTCTTCTCTGGTGGTTATCTCGGGCCCATCTGTCCAAAGGTATGACCTTTCGCAGACCAGATTGTACAATTGTAACAACAGATGCCAGCCTTCTAGGTTGGGGTGCAGTCTGGAACTCCCTGAAGGCTCAGGGTTCATGGACTCAGGAGGAGAAACTCCTCCCAATAAATATTCTGGAGTTAAGAGCAATATTCAATGCTCTTCTGGCTTCGCCTCAGCTAGCAACACTAAGGTTCATCAGATTTCAGTCGGACAACATCACAACTGTGGCTTACATCAACCATCAAGGGGGAACCAGGAGTTCCCTAGCGATGTCAGAAGTCTCCAGGATAATTCGCTGGGCAGAGACTCACTCTTGCCACCTGTCAGCGATCCATATCCCAGGTGTAGAGAACTGGGAGGCGGATTTTCTAAGTTGTCAGACTTTTCATCCGGGGGAGTGGGAACTCCATCCGGAGGTGTTTGCTCAATTGGTTCCCCGTTGGGGCAAACCAGAATTGGATCTCATGGCGTCTCGCCAGAACGCCAAGCTTCCTTGTTACGGATCCAGGTCCAGGGACCCAGAAGCGGCACTGATAGATGCTCTAGCAGCGCCTTGGTTCTTCAACCTGGCTTATGTGTTTCCACCGTTTCCTCTGCTCCCTCGTCTGATTGCCAAAATCAAACAGGAAAGAGCATTGGTGATATTGATAGCACCTGCGTGGCCACGCAGGACCTGGTATGCAGACCTAGTGGACATGTCATCCTTTCCACCATGGACTCTGCCTCTGAGACAAGACCTTCTAATACAAGGTCCTTTCAATCATCCGAATCTACTTTCTCTGAGACTGACTGCATGGAGATTGAACGCTTGATCCTATCAAAGCGTGGCTTCTCCGAGTCAGTAATTGATACCTTAATACAGGCACGAAAGCCTGTCACCAGGAAAATTTATCACAAGATATGGCGTAAATATCTTCATTGGTGTGAATCCAAGAATTACTCATGGAGTAGGGTTAGGATTCCTAGGATATTGTCCTTCCTCCAAGAGGGTTTGGACAAAGGATTATCAGCTAGTTCTTTAAAGGGACAGATTTCTGCTCTGTCTATTCTTTTACACAAGCGTCTGGCAGAAGTTCCAGACGTTCAGGCATTTTGTCAGGCTTTAGTTAGAATTAAGCCTGTGTTTAAACCTGTTGCTCCTCCATGGAGCTTAAACTTGGTTCGTAAAGTTCTTCAAGGGGTTCCGTTTGAATCCCTTCATTCTATTGATATCAAACTTCTTTCATGGAAAGTTCTTTTTCTGATGGCTATTTCCTCGGCTCGAAGAGTGTCGGAGTTATCTGCCTTACATTGTGATTCTCCTTATCTGATTTTTCATTCAGATAAAGTTGTTCTGCGTAAAAAACCTGGGTTTTTATCTAAGGTGGTTTCTAACAAGAATATCAATCAAGAGATTGTTGTTCCATCATTATGTCCTAATCCTTCTTCAAAGAAGGAACGTCTTTTGCATAATCTAGACGTAGTCCGTGCCTTGAAGTTTTACTTACAGGCTACTAAAGATTTTCGCCAAACATCTAACCTGTTTGTTGTTTACTCTGGACAGAGGAGAGGTCAGAAGGCCTCGGCAACCTCTCTTTCTTTTTGGCTTCGGAGTATAATCCGTTTAGCCTATGAGACTGCTGGACAGCAGCCTCCTGAAAGGATTACAGCTCATTCTACTAGAGCTGTGGCTTCCACCTGGGCCTTTAAAAATGAGGCCTCTGTTGAACAGATTTGCAAGGCTGCAACTTGGTCTTCGCTTCATACTTTTTCCAAATTTTCCAAATTTGATACTTTTGCTTCTTCGGGGGCTGTTTTTGGGAGAAAGGTTCTACAGGCAGTGGTTCCTTCCGTTTAAGTTCCTGCCTTGTCCCTCCCATCATCCGTGTACTTTAGCTTTGATATTGGTATCCCACAAGTAATGGATGATCCGTGGACTGGATACACTTAACAAGAGAAAATATAATTTATGCTTACCTGATAAATTTATTTCTCTTGTAGTGTATCCAGTCCACGGCCCGCCCTGTCCTTTTCAGGCAGGTCTAAATTTTAATTAAACTACAGTCACCACTGCACCCTATGGTTTCTCCTTTCTCGGCTTGTTTCGGTCGAATGACTGGATATGGCAGTGAGGGGAGGAGCTATATAGCAGCTCTGCTGTGGGTGATCCTCTTGCAACTTCCTGTTGGGAAGGAGAATATCCCACAAGTAATGGATGATCCGTGGACTGGAAACACTACAAGAGAAATAAATTTATCAGTTAAGCATAAATTATATTTTTTTCATAAAATGGGCTGATCATGGACGTTCCATGGGCATGTATAGAAGTTTTTTTTCTCAAATCCAAGCGTAATTCTGTAAACATTTCCGCCATAAAGATCTCGCTTTTTTTTCACAAATTAAAAGCGATTTTGATGTACAGTGCACTGAAAACAGTGTAATTTGATTTGTATTAGGCGTAATATTAAAGTTTAAACAAATGTTGGGGTCTCCCTGTGTACTTTATCCTCCATTGCAAACTTATACATAGCAGAGAGCTGTCTTTATTTCTACGGGAGACAGCTCGCCACTCAATGGGACAGCCCCTTTTTTACAGAATTCCATGAGGGCTGTCCATGCGAGTTTTGTTGTGGAATCCCAGGTCTAGACTGGTGAATCGGCCTCTTAGTCTGCAGTTCCTGGTGCTCTAGTTTAGAGTTATAAAACTCCTCATTTTTTTTATCATGCATATTAAAACACATTGTTTTGTTTTCATGAGAGTGGGTTTTGGTACTGCTAGCTGTTCTTGTGAAGCAGATATTCTCAAGTGCTTGGGTCACCTACTATAAAGGTCGGAGCAGGAGTACAGAACAAGTCAGATGTCAGAGTAAATAACTTTTTTGCAAGTAGGGTTATCAAAGTAAATAGTCAGAGGTTAGGTGACATCTTTCTATGGTTTTAGTGAACCAGACAAACTCAAAGAAAATGGTTCTTACTGAGCCTTTGGGTGCTCTTCAAGGGACAGAAGTCTATGATTCACTCAAACCAGCACGGGACTGGAGTTGGGAACGGATGTAGAAATCAAGAGAGGACGCAGAAAGACAATGGCCCCAAGTTTTCAAGGTCTGTCGGACTTGATCCGACAGTGCAGATCAGGTCCGACAGACCTCGCTGAATACGGCGAGCAATACGCTCGCCGTATTCAGCATTGCACCAGCAGCGCCGCCCCCTGCAGACTCGCGGCCAATGGGCCGCCAGCAGGGGGTTGTCAGTCAACCTGATTGTTCTCGATCGGGTTGATTTCCGGCGATGTGTGTCCGTCTGCTCAGAGCAGGCAGACAGGTTATGGGGCAGCGGTCTTTGTGACCGCTCCTTCATAACTGCTGTTTTTTTCGAGTCTGAAGACTCGCCAGAAACACGGGCCGTCAAGCTCCTTATGGAGCTTGTTAAATAGAGGCCAATGAGACCACATGCAGGGGTAGAGGTGAAGTGACTTCTCTGTGCAGATGGTCAATTAGTATCACTATGTACCTTTTTAAATGGGTGCACCACCCAGCTGATTTAACTGACCACCCTGCTAAAATGTTAGGTAATATTATGATAAAATTAGCTAAAATTAAATTGCTTCTAAGTTTATTGCATAAAATATCACCAATCAAATGTATGTTAAATTATGCAGAAATTGTGTGCTTTGGATATAATATTAGAAAGTACTACACTGCCCCCACCTGGCTACTTTATAATGCTATCCGGACCGGCTGCAGCATTTTCTGTGTAGAACACTGATCTAGTCTAAATCCTCCAGAGGATTTAGAATGCCAACCCTTGCTACCCCACCCATTATAGCAACTGTGAAGCTTTTGTCCGAGCTGTAACACAGTCATGTCTGAGCACTAAAGAAATTCAGCAATGTAGTGCTCTACAGCCTCACATCCTCTTATTAAAGGGACAGTAAATGGTACATGGTCTAAAATATAAAACATTCAACAAAATACTTTTTGATCTAAATATGTATAGTTTAGAGTTAGACTGAGGAGAGAAGGGAAAGAGGTGACATGATAGACTTTTTTATATATATAAATGCATGTAATAAACACTACTATAAAGAAGAATATGCACAGATACTGATATAAAAATCCAGTATAAAAACTTTTAAAAACTTACTTAGAAGCTCACAGTTTTAGCATTGCTGATGAGGCTCGGCTGGGACACCTACTGAAAGTGGCTGAGAGCAGAACCCCCCCTGCAAATGAAAAGACCCATTACACAACCATGAGTCTGCTAGCGACAAACGGAAATGTTATATTTTTCGCATGTTACTGTATATCTTTTGTTTTACTTGTTAATATTAAAAATTACGAGCTCATTAAGGGAACGCAATATACTAGACTAGTGGTCAACATGAATGATGTTCCTTACCACTGAGAGACTATTTTTAAAATGCTGGGCTCTGAAACCTTGCCTGACTCTTGTTCCCTACTTTTTTCCTCAACTAGACCTTGTGTGTGTCAGATTCATGCATTTATGTCTATTCTGTTGTCATTGTACACTTTAAATGTAAACTCAATAAAGCTTGTTTAAAAAAAATATATATATACTTTTATGATTTAGTGCATGCAATTTTAAACAACTTTCCGATATACTTCTGTTCTCAAATTTTGCATTTTTCTTTTGGTATCCTTTTGTTGAAGGGAGCAGCAATGCACTATTAGGAGCCAATTTGAACACATCTAGTGAACCAATAAAAAGAGGCATATTGTGCGGGAACCAATTACCAGCTAGCTCCCAGTATTGTATTAGTGCTTCTTAGGATATGCACATATGCTTTTCAACAAAGTATACCAACAAAATAAATTTGATAATAGAAGTAAATTGGAAAGTTTTTAAAACTGCACGCTCTCTCTGAATCATATGTCTGATTTTGAGTTTACTGTCCGTTTTTACATTAACTATCCTAACATAGCGCTAACCCTAGACCAACCTTGATTAAGACGATTTCAAATATCACAGCATTAGATTGGTGCCATTTTTACAGCATATTATTCTTCACACCAGAAGTCTATTTCTTTATTGATTGCCAATATAAACATAATTTACTGTGTATTAATCAAGCTGTTTTGTATAATCAGGTGGTTAAGAAGGAAGAGATCGGAAAAATATGCGGAAGAGCAAGCTGCGAAGGAGCGGTCAAGACAACTTTTGATAGAAGCCAGGAGAACCAAGCAAATACAGAATTTGCTCTACAGTATATCTGATAGCAAAACGTTTTATTTGGGCCACTACAGTTAAATATGGTTTTTAACTTGTTTTCTGCTTACTTCTCAGAATTTGTATATTTATTATTAAAAATACCTATTTTAAACAGTAATAGTGTTACTTATAGAAATCCAGCAATAATGTTAAGAAGCAAAATATTAGGTTGCTTAAGTTTGAGCCTCAAAAGCTTTTTAATTAATATAGATATCGTAAGATGAAGCCTCTAACGCCTTAAAATCTGCCCCCAAATACCCCACACAAAAACAAAATGCTGCTGTAGTCTTATCACATGACATTAAATTAATTGAAATCCATTCATTAAATCAAGTGCATCAATGGGTTCTTTATTTGTTATACAAAAAAAAAAAAAACATTTGAAGTGTTTATCTTTTAATTCAAGGCTTAAAGTGACAGTAAACACTAAAATTGTAATTAAAAAATACTGTTATACATAGCAAAATAACTTTGCAATTTAATTTCGTTATTTATTTTGACTCTTCTGTAATTTAAAGGGACATTAAACTATTTGAGATGGTAATATAAAATGATAAATCATATATATATATATATATATATATATATATATACTTTCATTATTTATTTTGTCCCCTTTCTCTGTAATTCCATTCTGAAATTGTGAGCGTTTCAGTTCCTGTTAGAAGTGTCAGTACACACAGCCATTGGCTGCATACTCGAGTGACCTATTTATAACTGTCCCTAACTGGCCACAGCAGAGAAGGTAACCTAAGTTACAACATGGCAGCTCCAGTTGTTTTATAGACACTAAAACTTTACACTTATTTTGGCTTTAAAAAATACATCTACATGTTATTCTCAGACTAATATTTTCTTTGAATGCATCATTTGATCTAGCATTTATCTAATGTCCCTTTAAAGAGATATTGAACCCAAATGTTTTCTTTCATGATTCAGATAGAGCGTTCATTTTTAAGCAACTTTCTAATTTACTCCTATTATCAATTTTTCTTTGTTCTCTTGGTCTCTTTATTTGAAATACCAGGAATGTAAGCCTCTGAGCCAGCCCCTTTTTGGTTCAGCACCCTGGATAGTGCTTGCTGATTGGTGGATACATTTAGCCACCAATCAGCAAGCTTTACCCAGGTGCTGAACCAAGATGGGCCGGCTCGAAAGTTTACATTTCTGATTTTTCAAATAAAGATAAAAAGAGAACAAAGACAATTTGATAACAGGAGTAAATTAGAAAGTTGCTTTAAATTACATGCTGTATCTGTATCATGAAATAAATAAATTGGGTTCAGTATCCCTTTTAAGTCTGAAAATTGTGTATTTTCCAGTCATGGACATGGGAAGAGTACACACAAGCCAAAGCTTGCCACATATCTATCTCTGCTTTTGCAGTTTGTTATCTTGTCTTTTCTGCTGAACTCAAACAATGGAGATTTTGTAAACACAACAGAGGCTAGCTCTGTCCACTCCAGAAGCAAGTCCAGATTGGATCGTCCAAATAAGGAAAGGGGTGAGTGGAGTGTGACCATTGAAACATAATTTCCGCAAAAAGGGTGCTAATCCTATTAATTTTTATATCCTGCTGCTATTGTAACCCCTTCACGCTGTTAGGACGTTCCATGCTCTCCTAACAGCATGCAGGGCTTTAAGGCCATTAGGACAGCATGGAATGTCCTACCTTATATGGCAGCCTCCTTTCTGGAAATGAAAAATCGGACTGGCGGCAATTCAATGGCATAAAGGTGTTGATCAATTGGAAGACTGCATTACAGAGCTTTTAAATAAATATAAATATATATATGTTCCTGTGCTGCATAAACTTTTTTTTGTGGGAGTCTTCCCTGTCAGCCAGTGCAGTAGTGTCTCAGTCATCCCGTTAGTTTCACCTACTGTAAATAGAAACAACTTTTACTTAACCCTTTTTATGCCAATACTATTCATAATTTGTTTAACTGCTGCTCTTTAACATGCATCATAGAACAAATTGAGTAATATGTTCTGTTAAAATGAAACTAGTTTCTGTCATTTATATGAGCAACATTTTGTGTACCTGAAAAGTAAGATCTGTTTAAACAAATACAGCAGTATAGCTGATGGTTACAAACACCACAGGTCTGTTGCTTGAGGATGACACACCCCTGCAGGCGTAACTAGCAGACATTGGTTTATTCAGGACAGGAACATACAGTAAAAAAGCAGACTGCAAAACCATAATAGTTGTGCTAACAAAAGACAGTGGCTAGCCTTGTCTGCTCCAGGGCTAAATGTGGCTATTGTAAAAGAACTGCAGCAAACAAGGCATTGATTAACGAGGCATGGAAGTCAAAATTAAACTTTCATGGATCAGATAGAGCATGCAATTTTAAATGTACTTCTACTATCAAATTTATTTTGTTTTCTTGGTATCCATTGTTGAAAAGCATACCTAAGTAGGCTCAGGAGCAATAATGCACTACGGGTGATTGGTGGCTGCTTATTTATTCCTCTGATCTTATTGGCTCACCAGATGTGCTAAGGTAGCTCCAAGTAGCATTTCTGCTCTGGAGCTGATTTTTAGTGTCTTTGCAGGAATGAAACACACAGTAATAAGCTAACAATAGTGCGGTTTTCTCACACTCACCCAATAGGTCAATTTATTAAGACAGCAGAAAAATATTCACATTAGAAGGTGTTTACAGTCCATTAATCCGACTATGTATGTGACGGCTATAAATGTTGTTTAGGTACATCTAACTTAAAGGGACAGAATACTGTAAAATTGTTTTTCCCTTAAAGGGAGATTAAACACTAAATACATGCTAGATAGAATGATGCATTCAAAGAAAAGATTAGTCCATGACTAACATGTAGATGTATTTTTTAAAGTTTCATTAGTTGTTTAAAAAGTGACAAAATAAGTGTAAAGTTTTAGTGTCTATAAAACACTGGGAGCTGCCATGTTGTAACTTGTGTTACCTTCTCTGCTGTGGCCAATTAGGGTCAGTTATAAATAGGTCACTAGAGTGTGCAGCCAATGGTTGTGCTGGATTTAACAGTGTTCTGCACTTCCATTTCTATCAGGAACTGAAAAGCTTACAATTTCAGAATGGAATTACAGGCAAAGAGGACAAAATAAATAATGAAAGTATATTGCAGAGTTGTTTTATTATATAAAATTTATCATTTTGTATTACCATCTCAAAGTGTTTAATGTCCCTTTAATGTGTTTCCAATTATTTTTTTAACAACTGCAGAGTATAAAATGTATGAGATTTGCTTTTTAAGACTTATTTGTGTATATGAATTAGCTGATTTTGTGTTTTGAAGCCAAAACCTAATAAAATGGGTTGAGCTTGTAGGTATAATCAGATCTCATTACTTTATCACATTGTGTACATATACCTGTTCGTAAGCCAAAGACCAATACTTGGAGAGAACAATGGAAACTTAACATTTTATTACCTTATCTCTTCTATACCCCACTGGGAGTGTGATTTCTGACTGTGTTTACACAGCTTATCTATTTTGAACCTAAGGCCAGAAACTTTCAGAATAGGTGGGGATGCCACAGGCTAAATCAACTGTTTCAAATAACAATATAAGGCTAAAGGAAATACTTGTAGAGAATTTAATACACTCCAGCATGTAAAGTGGATAATTGGGAACAAATTAAATGGGAGAACATTTTTGAATAAACGGTCCCTTTAATAAATAAAGTGACTTGTGCATAAATAAAACAGTATAAAATGATGGATGTTTCTGGTGCCTGACTCTTGTGGCACCAAATAAATGAATACATAATAATAATAATAAATAATATAAGGTGGGTTTGCTATTGACAGTAAACATTGGCTAATACGTTACATAATTCTGCTTGCTACATGCCGCGATCGGGCGCACTGTCAAATCACAAGGTTGTTAAAAAAAACAACAGGTGTGCTTACAAGGTAAGTACAGTTTAGGGGCTTAATTGTGTATTATAAACTATTTTATTAAAACAAACATATTCACATGCTTAGTAGGAGCTGGTGGTTTTACAAAATGAGAACATAAAACGATTTTGTTTTTAAAAATAAACTTTTTTTCCCCCTCTTTTCTCCAACATTGGTGGGTCCGGTCCACGGCGTCATCCTTACTTGTGGGATATCTCTTCCCCAACAGGAAATGGCAAAGAGTCCCAGCAAAGCTGGCCATATAGTCCCTCCTAGGCTCCGCCCACCCCAGTCATTCTCTTTGCCGTTGCACAGGCAACATCTCCACGGAGATGGTTAAGAGTTTTTTGGTGTTTAAATGTAGTTTTTTATTCTTCTATCAAGTGATTGTTGTTTTAAAATAGTGCTGGTATGTACTATTTACTCTGAAACAGAAAAGGATGAAGATTTCTGTTTGTGAGAGGAAGATGATTTTAGCAGACAGTAACTAAAATCGATTGCTGTTTCCACATAGGACTGTTGAGATGAAGTAACTTCAGTTGGGGGAAACAGTTAGCAGACTTTTCTGCTTAAGGTATGACTAGCCATATTTCTAACAAGACCATGTAATGCTGGAAGGCTGTCATTTCCCCTCATGGGGACCGGTAAGCCATTTTCTTAGTCAAGCAAACAGAATAAAGGGCTTAATATGGGCAATAAAACTGGTAGACACTTTTATGGGCTAAATCGATTGCTTTATTTGGGCATTTTATTCATGTTTAGGCTGATTTATTCACATTTATAAACTTGGGGAACGTTTATTAAACGGCAGGCACTATGTTAGACACCTTTTCCAGTCAGGGGGCCTTCCTAGTTGTAGGCAGAGCCTCATTTTCGCGCCATTACTGCGCAGTTGTTTTTTGAGAGCAGGACATGCAGATGCATGTGTGAGGATCTGAAAGTTGCTGGAAAAGTTTCTAGAAGGCGTCACTTGGTATCGTATTCCCCTCTGGGCTTGGTTGGGTCTCAGCAAAGGCTATAGCTGGGACTGTATAGGGGTTATTTTAAGGGTTAAAGCTCTGAAATTTGGTGTGCAATACTCTTAATGCTTTAACACACTGTGGTGAAATTTTGGTAATTTTTGAACAATTCCTTCATACTTTTTCACATATTCAGTAATAAAGTGTTTTCTGTTTAAAATTTAAAGAGACAGTAACGGTTTTGTTTTAAAACGTTTTTTGTGCTTTATTGACAAGTTTAAGCCTGTTTAACATGTCTGTGCCTTCGGATAAGCTATGTTCTATATGTATGAAAGCCAATGTGTCTCCCAATTTAAATTTGTGTGATAATTGTGCCATAGCGTCCAAACAAAGTAAGGACAGTACTGCCACAGATAATGAAATTGCCCAAGATGATTCCTCAGATGAGGGGAGTAAACATGATACTACATCATCCCCTACTGTGTCTACACCAGTTTTGCCCACGCAGGAGGCCCCTAGTACATCTAGCGCGCCAAGGCTTATTACCATGCAACAATTAACGGCTGTAATGGATAACTCCATAGCAAATATTTTATCCAAAATGCCTACATATCAGAGAAAGCGCGATTGCTCTGTTTTAAACACTGAAGAGCAGGGCGCTGATGATAATTGTTCTGTCATACCCTCACACCAATCTGAAGTGGCCATGAGGGAGGTTTTGTCAGATGGGGAAATTTCAGATTCAGGAAAAATTTCTCAACAAGCTGAACCTGATGTTGTGACATTTAAATTTAAATTAGAACATCTCCGCGCACTGCTTAAGGAGGTGTTATCTACTCTGGATGATTGTGACAACTTGGTCATTCCAGAGAAATTATGCAAGATGGACAAGTTCCTAGAGGTTCCGGTGCACCCCGACGCTTTTCCTATACCCAAGCGGGTGGCGGACATAGAGAATAAGGAGTGGGATAAGCCCGGCATACCTTTTGTTCCCCCCCCTATATTTAAGAAATTATTTCCTATGGTCGACCCCAGAAAGGACTTATGGAAGACAGTCCCTAAGGTCGAGGGGGCAGTTTCTACTCTAAACAAACGCACTACTATTCCTATCGAGGATAGTTGTGCTTTCAAAGATCCTATGGATAAAAAATTGGAGGGTTTGCTTAAAAAGATTTTTGTACAGCAAGGTTACCTTCTACAACCCATTTCGTGCATTGTTCCTGTCACTACAGCAGCGTGGTTCTGGTTTGAGGAACTAGAAAACTCGCTTAGTAGAGAGACTCCATATGAGGAGGTTATGGACAGAGTTCACGCACTTAAGTTGGCTAACTCTTTTATTTTAGATGCCGCTTTGCAATTAGCTAGATTAGCGGCGAAAAATTCAGGGTTTGCAATCGTGGCGCGCAGAGCGCTTTGGCTAAAGTCTTGGTCAGCGGATGTGTCATCCAAGACAAAATTGCTTAACATCCCTTTCAAAGGTAAAACTCTATTTGGACCAGAATTGAAAGAGATTATTTCAGACATCACTGGGGGAAAGGGCCACGCCCTTCCACAAGATAGGCCTTTCAAGGCCAAGAATAAGTCTAATTTTCGTTCCTTTCACAATTTCAGGAACGGACCGGTCTCTAATTCTGCATCCTCTAAGCAAGAGGGTAATGCCTCACAACCCAAACCAGCCTGGAAACCGATGCAAGGCTGGAACAAGGGTAAGCAGGCCAAGAAGCCTGCTGCTGCTAACAAAACAGCATGAAGGAGTAGCCCCCGATCCGGGACCGGATCTAGTAGGGGGCAGACTCTCTCTCTTTGCTCAGGCTTGGGCAAGAGATGTTCAGGATCCCTGGGCGCTAGAAATAGTTTCTCAGGATTATCTCCTGGAATTCAGGGAACTACCCCCAAGGGGAAGGTTCCACATATCTCACTTATCCTCAAACCAAATAAAGAGACAGGCGTTCTTACATTGTGTAGAAGACCTGTTAAAGATGGGAGTGATACACCCAGTTCCAATAAAGGAACAGGGAATGGGATTTTATTCCAATCTGTTCGTAGTTCCCAAAAAAGAGGGAACTTTCAGACCAATTTTGGATTTGAAGATCCTAAACAAATTTCTCAGGGTACCATCGTTCAAGATGGAAACCATTCGAACGATTCTACCCACTATCCAGGAAGGTCAATTTATGACTACCGTGGATCTAAAGGATGCGTACCTACATATTCCTATCCACAAAGAACATCATCAGTTCCTAAGGTTCGCCTTTCTGGACAAACATTACCAGTTTGTGTCCCTCCCATTCGGGTTAGCCACTGCTCCAAGGATTTTCACAAAGGTACTAGGTTCCCTTCTAGCGGTTCTAAGACCGAGGGGAATTGCAGTAGTACCTTACTTGGACGACATTCTAATACAAGCGTCGTCCCTATCAAAGGCAAAGGCTCATACAGACATCGTTCTGGCCTTTCTCAGATCACACGGATGGAAGGTGAACATAGAAAAGAGTTCTCTGTCTCCGTCAACAAGAGTTCCCTTCTTGGGAACAATAATAGATTCCTTAGAAATGAGGATTTTTCTGACAGAGGTCAGAAAGTCAAAACTTCTAAGCACTTGTCAAGTTCTAAATTCTGTTCCACGTCCTTCCATAGCGCAGTGCATGGAAGTAGTAGGGTTGATGGTTGCAGCAATGGACATAGTTCCTTTTGCACGAATTCATCTAAGACCATTACAACTGTGCATGCTCAAACAGTGGAATGGGGACTATACAGACTTGTCTCCAATGATTCAAGTAGATCAGAAGACCAGAGATTCACTCCGTTGGTGGCTGACCCTGGACCATCTGTCCCAGGGAATGAGCTTCCGCGGACCAGAGTGGGTCATTGTCACGACCGACGCCAGTCTAGTGGGCTGGGGAGCGGTCTGGGAATCCCTGAAAGCTCAGGGTCTATGGTCTCGGGAAGAGTCTCTTCTCCCAATAAACATTCTGGAACTGAGAGCGATATTCAATGCTCTCAGGGCTTGGCCTCAACTAGCAAAGGCCAGATTCATAAGGTTCCAATCAGACAACATGACGACCGTTGCGTATATCAATCATCAGGGGGGAACAAGGAGTTCCCTGGCGATGAAAGAAGTGACCAAAATAATTCAATGGGCGGAGGATCACTCCTGCCACCTGTCTGCGATCCACATCCCAGGTGTGGAAAACTGGGAGGCGGATTTTCTGAGTCGTCAGACATTCCATCCGGGGGAGTGGGAACTCCATCCGGAGATCTTTGCCCAAATAACTCAATTATGGGGCATTCCAGACATGGATCTGATGGCGTCTCGTCAGAACTTCAAGGTTCCTTGCTACGGGTCCAGATCCAGGGATCCCAAGGCGACTCTAGTAGATGCACTAGTAGCACCTTGGACCTTCAACCTAGCTTATGTATTTCCACCGTTTCCTCTCATTCCCAGGCTGGTAGCCAGGATCAATCAGGAGAGGGCCTCGGTGATCTTAATAGCTCCTGCGTGGCCACGCAGGACTTGGTATGCAGACCTGGTGAATATGTCATCGGTTCCACCATGGAAGCTACCTTTGAGACAGGACCTTCTTGTTCAGGGTCCATTCGAACATCCAAATCTGGTCTCCCTCCAGCTGACGGCTTGGAGATTGAACGATTGATTCTATCGAAGCGTGGGTTTTCAGATTCTGTGATAGATACTCTGGTTCAGGCCAGAAAACCGGTAACTAGAAAGATTTACCATAAAATATGGAAAAGATATATCTGTTGGTGTGAATCCAAAGGATTCCCATGGAATAAGATAAAAATTCCTAAGATTCTCTCCTTTCTACAAGAAGGTTTGGAAAAAGGATTATCTGCAAGTTCTCTAAAGGGACAGATCTCTGTTTTATCTGTCTTACTACACAAAAGACTGGCAGCTGTGCCAGATGTTCAAGCATTTGTTCAGGCTCTGGTTAGGATCAAGCCTGTTTACAGACCTTTGACTCCTCCCTGGAGTCTAAATCTAGTTCTTTCAGTTCTTCAAGGGGTTCCGTTTGAACCTTTACATTCCATAGATATTAAGTTACTATCTTGGAAAGTTTTGTTTTTGGTTGCAATTTCTTCTGCTAGAAGAGTTTCAGAGTTATCTGCTCTGCAGTGTTCTCCGCCCTATCTGGTGTTCCATGCAGATAAGGTGGTTTTGCGTACTAAGCCTGGTTTTCTTCCTAAGGTTGTTTCTAACAAAAATATTAACCAGGAGATAGTTTTACCTTCTTTATGTCTGAATCCAGTTTCAAAGAAGGAACGTTTGTTACACAATTTGGACGTAGTCCGTGCTCTAAAATTCTATTTAGAGGCTACAAAAGATTTCAGACAAACATCTTCTTTGTTTGTTGTTTATTCTGGTAAAAGGAGAGGTCAAAAAGCGACTTCTACCTCTCTTTCCTTTTGGCTTAAAAGCATCATCCGATTGGCTTATGAGACTGCCGGACGGCAGCCTCCTGAAAGAATCACAGCTCACTCCACTAGGGCTGTGGCTTCCACATGGGCCTTCAAGAACGAGGCTTCTGTTGACCAGATATGTAAGGCAGCGACTTGGTCTTCACTGCACACTTTTGCCAAATTTGACAAATTTGATACTTTTGCTTCTTCGGAGGCTATTTTTGGGAGAAAGGTTTTGCAAGCCGTGGTGCCTTCCGTTTAGGTAACCTGATTTGCTCCCTCCCTTCATCCGTGTCCTAAAGCTTTGGTATTGGTTCCCACAAGTAAGGATGACGCCGTGGACCGGACACACCAATGTTGGAGAAAACAGAATTTATGCTTACCTGATAAATTACTTTCTCCAACGGTGTGTCCGGTCCACGGCCCGCCCTGGTTTTTTAATCAGGTCTGATTAATTATTTTCTCTAACTACAGTCACCACGGTACCATATGGTTTCTCCTATATATTTCCTCCTGTCCGTCAGTCGAATGACTGGGGTGGGCGGAGCCTAGGAGGGACTATATGGCCAGCTTTGCTGGGACTCTTTGCCATTTCCTGTTGGGGAAGAGATATCCCACAAGTAAGGATGACGCCGTGGACCGGACACACCGTTGGAGAAAGTAATTTATCAGGTAAGCATAAATTCTGTTTTTTTTAATTGCATGCTCCGATTGAATCAGGAAAGTTTATTTCTGGCTTTAATGTCCCTTTAACATTGTTACCTTGCAGTAGCCATCTCTTTGGTGAGTCTTTTTGAGAGCTTTTGCAGCCTAATTTCTTGCTTGATTAAAGATGTCAGAGACCTCAATATACACGATTATCTCTGGGACATAAATGGCAATATATCACTTTATATATATATAATGATACATGTTATTTTTCCATACTCCTGTTAAAATTATCACTGACCTGCATTAACCTTTCATGTCAGACAAATCCTTGTGCATAGATTTGTTGTCAAGTTCCTTGCAGTATTATGTCTGTAAATGTTTCAAGTATCATTTTCCTCAAAGGTGCATAATTGGTTAACAAGACTTTAATAGTAAAAAGAAAACTCCCATAAAATAGATGTCTTTTTTAGCTTTTACAAACCTTTACAAATAATTTTGTGTGTTCAGTATTTGAAAAAAATGCTATAAAAAGAGTGAAAATATATTGTTTTAATAAAATTTTGTATCTTAGGATTTGTGTCTTTTTTTCTTTCATCCATAAAGTTTATTGAATTACTTGTTTTTCTTTCTCCACATCTTCCTCCCCCCAGATATTATATATATATATATATATATATATATATATATATATATATATATATATATATATATATATATATGTGTGTGTGTGTGTGTGCGCGCGTGTGAATCTATATATGTGTGTTTATATATATATATGTGTATGCGCGTGTGTGTATATATGTGTGTTTATATATATATATATATATATATATATATGTGTGTGTATATATATGTTTGTTTATATATATATATATGTGTGTGTGTGTGCGCGTGTGTGTGTATATATTTGTGTTTATATATATATATATATATATATATATATATATATATGTGTGTGTGTGTGTGCGCGTGTGAGTCTATATATGTGTGTTTATATATATATGTGTGTGCGCGTGTGTGTGTGTATATATGTGTGTTTATATATATATATATATATATATATGTGTGTGCGCGTGTGTGTTTATATATATATATGTGTGTGTGTGAGTGTGTGCGCGCGTGTGTATATATATATATGTGTGTATATATATATATATATTGGGGCTGCAGGTTAATATTTTAGAAGCCTTAAGGGCCAAATATGATGACTATTAAACAAACAATAACGTATTCCTTAAAAATGTCTAGCGGCATGTGCCCAGGTAACGTTTAGGTATTGTTACAGGGTACTCTGTCTGCTGTTCTTCCCTCTAGAGCAGTGTTTCTCAACTCCAGTCCTCAGAACCCTTAACAGGCCAGATTTTCATTATATCCATGGTTCTTAGTCCTTCTTTAACCCAGGAGCCGCAAAAACTAGAACAAAGGATTGCATGTAGGCCATGGGATGCCAGTTGGCTATCCCTGAGTTAAATTATTGCTCTTTGTCTATTACTGGCAGTGTATAGGCCAATATAGCTGATCTATGTACTGTGTGAGTATAGGTATCTGTATATACAGTGTGTATATATATATATATATATATATAATTAAAAAAAATATATATATATATATATATATATAGTGATTTCGCAAACTTAAAAATTTCGGTTCAATAGACTTCAATAGGCAGGCGAACTTTAAAACCTACAAGGACTCTTTCTGGCCACAATAGTGATGGAAAAGTTGTTTCAAGGGTACTAGCACCTGGACTGTGGCATGCTGGAGGGGGATCCCTGGCAAAACTCCCATGGAAAATTACATAGTTGATGCAGAGTCTGCTTTTAACCCATAAAGGGCCTAAATCACCTAACATCCCCAAATTGTTTGCAATAACGTGCTTTAAAACATCAGTTATGATGTCGTATCTATCAGGTAGTGTAAGGGTTACGGCCGTTTCACAGTGACAGAGCAAACTCCAAGTGTAACGCACCGCAAACAACCGCAAACAGTTCATTTGCACAACCACGAGATAGATAGATTTGATAGATAGATACATAGATTACATAGCTCGATCGATACAATATACATATGATCGATACAAATTACATAGATCAATAGATGCAATATACATTTGATAGATACGAATGTAATCGATCCAAAGATGCAATATACATTTGATAGATACAAATTACATCAACCAAAATATGTAATATACGTTTTATTGATCCGAATTACATCGATCAATAGATGCAATCTACATTTGATAGATACGTTTGATAGTTCGATCGATTTGATAGATAAATAAATAGATTTTAAATATATATAATTTCCCTGACAGAGTATAACAATAAGACATGCGGTCTGTGACCCGTGGTGTGTTAAGTAGTACTATTCTTAGCAGTTTACTACAACCTGTTACTCCCCCTATCGGGGGAGGTCTATATGGCCTTCATTTTTGGAACCGGGAGATGGAAGAAGATGATTGGTCTGTCCTCCTACTTCAAATTTGTCAAAAACACAAGTGGCTGTCTCAAAACAGTCCGGACACAAGATAGATAGATAGATAGATAGATAGATAGATAGATAGATAGATAGATAGATAGATAGATATACATAGATTGATAGTTAGATAGAATCGATAGAAGAGAAATAGATAGATTTGTTAGTTATATAATTACCCTGACAAAGTATAATAATTAAACATGCTGTCTTGGACCCATGGTAACTAGGTTGTGTTAAGTAGTACTATTCTTAGCACTTTTTTTTTTTTTTTTTTTTTTTTTTATAAACAATTTTTATTGAGGTTTTCAAAACACAAGTCATACATTGAAAATTCAATTTGCAGTATTCACAGGAAACATGTTACAATAAAATATAGGACCATAAGGAGCAAAAACAAAATAATATTAAAACAGTAGTCTACATATAGACTGTGAAATTAGTTAGCCCAAAAACAAATAGTGTTAATGCTCATAATTAGCATATCTCTAGCTATTGGGACGATCCTAGCAGAGATTCTTAGAAAAAAATAAAAATAAACTTATATCAGTAACATGACTTGCACTACCAGTCTGCCTCGTAAATTGAATTATAAAAATGAAACCTCTTTTTTATTTATATTATCTGCTACCCAATCCCCTTAGACCAAATATGGACCACTATGGGCCTAATCACTCAAATGTATCGTAATAGAGGGAGTGGCAGACAAAATAGGGAAGGGACTATTAATGGCCGCTATATTGACGTAAATATAGAAGGGTACGGTGGAATCTACAACATATAGGCCCTTTTTGGGTCCTCCAGGCTATAAACATATAAATATATGATAAAAGAAAAAAAGTTTATCAAGCATAACTATAATGAAGTACTCTTATATAAGTTTTAGGGGGTCATCGATGGGATCTGTGTCCCTTAGCTTAATAAATAAGCTCCAAACGGGGGGGCGGAGCCTAGCATTATAGAAACATACTAAAAAAGAGAATATTAACAACTAACCTAATTAACTAAGTTGATGGGAGCCCAGGCATGGACAATTATGGGCTATCAGTTTTACTCTTGGGAAAATATATATATACATAGTAGGCTTAATTTATAAATGTGTAGATAAATTTGCAAATATATACTGAGCAAGAAACAGCAGTTCAATAATACGGAACTGTCTCAAATCTAACAGTAGCGCAAACACTATAGGCAGTTGATATATAGGGAGTATTCTCGGTAGTAAAATGGGATAGGTCACTTTGTTGAAATACGCTAAGGGATACAGTCTCTACTAATAAATAGGGTTCAAGAACTCACCTAGCTATGGCGATCCAGCCCAAAGTCAGCAACTAAGGCATATATAAACAGACATTGCACATAATGTAAGATACCTTTTCCAATAACATGTAAAATATTAAGAGTAACTGTCTGTATGAACATCACAATGAGATTTCTAGTGTTCGTACACGCCCAAAGCCCATTAAAACATAAATAAAGAGCAAAAACACACCCTTATAACTAAACTTACAAGCGGTTACCTAATAGCATCATATATTATTATCTCAGAACTTTGAAATAGCTACGGGTAATTATAGCAGTTGTTAACAGAAGAGCAATAAGATCTGTGTATGTAGATTCAGCAGTAAGGCACTGACCCAGGGGTATGGGCCCTACACCCCAGAGCCAGGAGCAATAGACTAGAACCGAGCATCTTATGTTTAAAGACTACTATAATAGTGTGTAGACAAGTAGGAATGAGTCTTAGTAAGAAACTGCTAGAGACTGAAATATTATCTAGTAGCAAATGGAAACATGGGCAGCTAAAGTAGATGCCTCCAATATAGCCCATCCCTGCAGGACTGCGAATATAAAATATGCTAAATCTTTCGTAGGGCAGCATTAGGGGCTCAAGTTGAATTTGTTGTCAAGTATACAACGTGTGTATGACCTAGGAAGTGTCCAACCAACTATAATAAGGCCAAAATTAGACTATATGTTATTAATTAGCCTGGCAGAATTCTCAGCAACTTTTGCAAAGTAATATAGACTATAATACATAGGGTGTGCAGATAAAAGTAGGAAACCAACAATGTGCCAGCGTAACAACAAACAATGACATCAAAGATGTACAAGATAAAACATATAGCATACATCAAACTGTAAGAACGCCGTGTGGAAAAATATTGTAAGAAAAGTTACTGCAACATTATTTAGGAGATAAAGTTAGGTTGCAGTAGAGTATGGATGAAGCCGGGGTAGTAGACATAAATACATAGTAAGTATGAAATAAAGACACAGTATGGGAGTTCTGTAAAACAGCCAAAGCAGGCAGAACCCCTGTTAGGAAGTCCATGAATCCTCTAAAGCCCATCCGCTATAGCTGCAAATGACTCCAAGCAAGGGACTTACCCTACCCCAACAATCCGAGTAGCATATTCAGTTTTTACAGAACAGTCCCATTCGGATACCGAAGTGTGAGGATTCCAGGGTATTTTGTTCCTCCAACTAAATTTGTGGCCACCGCTAGTAGAGATCTGGAAGCGGAGGAAGCAAAGCAGCTGTTCTATAAAGTTAGCAGGGGCTATTGGTTTGCCTCCTATCTTTAACATTTCAGCCTCCTTTATGTAGCGCCCGAGTCGCAGGGCCGACTCCACATCCCCCGCTGTGTTAGAAAAACTATCGGGGATCTCCAGCATGGCTGACCCCAGGGCCGGCAAGCACCGAGCAGGGATTGGGTAGATCGGGCCCTTTATTCCCGGTCGCATCACTCTAGTCGGGTCTGCTGGGGCATCCGCCTCATCGCTCTGAGGATTCTCTAGACCCGCAGTCTCATGGGGTATGTGTGCCCTGATCCGTACAGCGGCACCGTAGATGGTCAAGTAGGAAGGCAAGCACATCACCTTACCTCCTGTGCTCGTTGCCGCCGTCCCAGAGATCAGGGTAGCCGTTAGGGTTGTTTCCTCATCAACTTGTAATCCGGGTGGGGGATAATGAGGCTGTAGAACCTCTTCCTTAGTATGTGCTTCAGAGAAGGAGTCAGGCTCTACTGGATCCGTCGCATTAGGCTGAAGCGCCATTTTCAGCTCGTATATAAGAGCAGCTTGGCACTTATCCATAATGCCGCTAATCTCTTGGAGAAGATAAGTCACAGGCAACATATTCCACCCTGTATCTGCGCTTGTTAGTGTAGTTGAGGTGGAGCCCTTAGTCGTTCAAAGTACTCTAGCTGGTCTCCACGTGGCCAAAAAGAAGAAATGGCCCCCCCCAGGGTCTTTGCGCAGGATAGTGTCTAAGAGTCTCTGATCAGACCGCAAAGCAGCTTTTCTTTGTAATCCTGGGCTTTTAAATCCCTTGAGCCCTTGGTAGAATTATATTATTCATAAATGAAAGTTTGGATGGTCTTCAAACTTGACTTTTTAAACAATATAGCCGGAGCTGCTGAGATTTGCGACCATCCTGCTCTCGTGTTAGCCTATTCTTAGCACTTTAAGCCCTGTAACTCCTCCTATCGGTGGAGGTCTATATGGCGTGTATGATTACCCTGACAAAGTATAACAACAAGACACGCGGTCTGGGACCCATGGTAATTAGGTTGTGTTAAGTAAAACTTTTCTTAGCACTTTAATCCCTCTTACTCCCCCTTTCGGTGGAGTTCTATATGGCCTGCATGATTACCCTGACAAAGTATAACAACAAAACATCTGGTCTGGGACCCATGGTAACTAGGTTGTGTTAAGTAGTACTATTCTTAGAACTGTAATCCCTGTTACTCCCCCTATCAAGGGAGGTCTATATGGCCTGCATGATTACCCTGACAAAGTATAATAAGAAAACATGCGGTCATGGACCCATGGTAACTAGGTTGTGTTAAGTAGTACTATTCTTAGCACTTTAATCCCTGTTACTCCCCCTATCTGGGGAGGTCTATATGGCGTGCCTGATTATCCTGGCAAAATATAACAACAAGACATGCGGTCTGTGAACCACTGTTAACTAGGTTGTGTTGATTTTTACTATTCTTAGCACTTTAATCCCTGTTCCTCCCCCTATCGGGGGCGGTCTATATGGCCTGGCTGATTATCCTGGCAAAATCTAATAACAAGTCTGGGAACCACTGTTAATGTTAACTAGGTTGTGTTAAGTTGTACTAGTCTTTGCACTTTAACCCCTGTTACTTCCCCTATCAAGGGCGGTCTATATGGCCTGCATGATTACCCTGACAAAGTATAACAACAAAACATGCGGTCTGGGACCCATGGTGGTACTGGTATAACTAGGTTTTCTTAAGTATTACTATTCTTCGCAGTTTAATCCCTGTGATTGGTCTGTCCTCCTACTTCAAATTTGTCCAAAACACAAGTGGTTGTCTCCAAACAGTCTGGATAGAAGATAGATAGATAGATAGGATAGATAGATATACATAGATTGATAGTTAGATCGATAGAAGAGAAATAGATAGATTTGTTAGTTATATAATTACCCTGACAAAGTATAATAATTAAACATGCGGTCTTGGACTCATGGTAACTAGGCAGGCAGGAGGAAAGTGCAATTCAATGGCACGAGCAAACTGATGATTCACAATCGAACAATTTTTAATTTTAAATATTAACAATACTGTTACAACAACTGTGATTGGTGTAACTAGTTGGCAAGTGGGCCTGGCACACAGGCTGGCACTAGTGGTGGCAGGCTGGCCTGTGAACTAATATTAAATAACACTCGAAGAGTGATGTAAAAATTTTTTTTTAAAACATTTAATGTTATGTTACAACAGATAGGAGTGGTGTACTGGCACTGAGGATGGAAGTAGGCACAGTATATGCTGGCAGCCTGACACACAGGCTGGCACTAATGGCAGCCTGGCTACTAAAATTTAATAACACTAGAAGAGGACTGATGTTAAAAAAAAATTAAATAAAATTTACACTAATGTTGTTACACCAGATATAAGTGGTGGAAAAAAAAATATATAAACTGTGTAACACTATATGATGTGGGCCAGAAACACACAGGCCTGATGGAAAAAGAAATTAAATTACACTAGCAAAATGATTTAAAAATTTTTTTTTACTTTTAAATAATGTAAAGCAGATATGAGTCGTGGCTGGTAGGTAGGGCAGCAATTTAACACAGTATGCTGTGTAAGTGAGAAAAACACAGGCCTGATAGAAAATGAAGTTAGATTACACTAGCAAAATAATTTAAAAGTTTATATTTTAATATTAAAATAATGTTAAGCAGATATGAGTGGTGGCACTGGCTGGCTGCTACGTAGGGCAGCAATTAACAACAGTATGCTCTGTAAGTCAGATAGACAGTTAGACACAGGCCTGATAGAAAATAAAATTAGATTACACTAGCATAATGATTTAAAGATTTTTTTTTTTAATTTAAAGAAAAAGGTTAAGCACATATAAGTCGTGGCTGATAGCCTTGGAAGGGCAGCAATTAAAAACAGTAGGCTCTGTAAGTCAGATACACACAGGCCTGATAGAAAATACAATTAGATTACACTAGCAAAATTATTTAAAGTTTTTTGGGGGGGGGATTTAAAAAAAGGTTAAAGACATATGAGTCATGGCTGATAGACTAGGGAGGACAGCAATTAAACACAGTATGCTCTGTAAGTCAGCAAAACACACAGGCCTGATAGAAAATTATATTAGATTACACTAACAAAATAATTATTTTTTTTTAAATTTAAAATAAGGTGAAGCAGATATGAGTGGTGGCTGGCACAGAGCAATTAACCAAAAGACTGAAAAAAACTGAAGTATAAAATGTGTGAGCCTGACACACAGGCCTGATAGAAAATGAAATTAGATTACACTAGCAAAATGATTTAAAAGTTTTTTTTTAAATTTAAAATAATGTTATAAACAGATATGACCACTGGTGGCTGGCACAGAGCAATGAACCAGAGTATATGCTGTGTGACACAGGCCTGATAGAAAATGAAAATAAATTATACTAGCAAAATAATTTCAAATTTTTGTTAGTTAAATTTAAACTAATGTTGTTAGGCAGATATCAGTGGTGGCACTAATCACAGCATATGCTGTGAGCCTCACACACAGGCTGAAAGCCAGGCAAATGCTAAAAAAAATACTAAGAAAAAAAAAAAAAAAACAGCTGAAGTTATAGCCCTAAAAAGGGCTTTTTGGGGTGCTGTCCTTGCAGCAGAGATGAGATGAGTCCTTCAGGACTGTAGTGGACACTAAATACACTAGCCTAGCTATCTATTTCCCTATAATGTCAGCAGCAGCAACACAAAACGTCCTCTCACTAAGAAAGCAAGGTCGTTATGAGTCTAAAATGGCTGCTGCCCAGTAGCTGGGAGGGTCTGTGAGGGAGTGTCTGATGCTGATTGGCTCTAATGTGTCATAAGGCTGTGACATACAAGGTCAAAGTTTCCTCAATGATGACACATAGGGGGCGTATCGAACATTGCATGTGTTCTCCCGCAGCGGCGAACGCGAACAAGCTGAGTTCGCTGTGAACCGTTCGCGGGCGAATAGTTCGGGACATCACTATATATATATACACAATATCTCACAAAAGTGATTACACACCTCACATTTTTGTAAATATTTTATTATATATTTTCATGTGACAACACTGAAGACACTTTGCTACAGTGTACAACCTGTATAACAGTGTAAATTTGCTGTCCCCTCAAAATAACTCAACCCACAGCCATTAATATCTAAATCATTGGCAACAAAAGTGACTACACCCCTAAGTGGAAATGTCAATATTTTGTGTGGCCACCATTATTTTCCAGTACTGCCGTAACCCTCTTGGGCATGGAGTTCACCAGAGCTTCACAGGTTGCCACTGGAGTCCTCTTCCACTCCTCCATGACGACATCACGGAGCTGGCTGGTTGATGTCAGAGACCTTGCGCTCCCCCACCTTACATTTGAGGATGCCCCACAGATGCTCAATAGGGTTTAGGTCTGGAGACATGCTTGGCCAGTTCATCACCTTTACTCTCAGCTTCTTGGAGGTGTGTTTGAGGTTGTTATCATGTTGGAATACTGCCCTGCGGCCCAGTCTCTGAAGGGAGGGCATCATGCTCTGCTTCAGTATGTCACAGTACATGTAGGCATTTATAGTTCCCTCAATGAACTGTAGCTCCCCAGTGCCAGCAGCACTCATGCAGGCCCAGACCATGACACTCCCACCACCATGCTTGACTGTAGGCAAGACACACTTGTCTCTGTACTCCTCACCTGATTGTCGCCACACACGCTTGACACCATCTGAACCAAATAAGTTTATCTTGGTCTCATCGGACCACAGGACATGGTTCCAGTAATCCATGTCCTTAGTCTGCTTCTCTTCAACAAACTGTTTGCAGGCTTTCTTGTGCATCATCTTTAGAAGAGGCTTCCTTCTGGGAAGACAGCCATGCAGACCAATTTGATGCAGTGTGTGCAGCGTATGGTCTGAGCACTGACAGGCTGACCCCCTTCAACCTCTGCAGCAATGCTGGCAGCACTTATACGTATATTTGCCAAAGAAAACCTCAGGATATGACGCTGAGCACATGCACTCAACTTCTTTGGTCGACCATGGCGTGGCCTGTTCTGAGTGGAACCTGTCCTGTGAACCCTCTGTATAGTCTTGCCCACCATCTTTATGTAGAGCAACAATTCTTTTTTTTAGATCCTCAGAGAGTTATTTGCCATGAGGTGCCATGTTGAACTTCCAGTGATCAGTATGAGAGAGTGTGAGAGCGATAACACCAAATTTAACACACCTGCTCCCCATTCACACCTGAGACCTTGTAACACTAACGAGTCACATGACAACGGGAAAGGAAAACGGCTAATGGGCCCGATTTGGACATTTCCACTTAGGGGTGTACTCACTTTAGTTGCAAACGGTTTAGACATTAATGGCTGTGTTGAGTTATTTTGAGGGGACAGCAAATTTAAACTGTTATACAGGCTGTACACTCACTACTTTTCATTGTAGCAAAGTGTAATTTCTAATTTCTTCAGTGTTGTCACATGAAAAGATATAATAAAATATTTACAAAAATGTGAGGGGTGTACTCACTTTTGTGAGATACTGTGTGTCTCTCTCTCTCTCTCTCTCTCTCTCTCTCTCTCTCTCTATATATATATATATATATATATATATATATATATATATATATATATATATATATATATATACAAAACACGGAAGGGAACTGCACTCTCATACCGGACCGGGTACACACCCCATGACCCTGCAACATGCTCAGCCCTGGGTGCCACTGGCACTCACAGGAAGCTGTGCTGTCCCCAGAGCCACAAGCAGTTAACCCCAGACAGGTCTGGGTGCAAGAACCATAGGGAAAATTACAAAACAAGGGTCTCAGGTATTGGAGAGGGCCTTGACGTGGTACCTGAGCTTGTCCCATTTGGCCAGATGCGGTGACTAACCTTTCCATTTTTGCTTTTAAATCTTAGCTGAGAGCTTGTAAGTGAGTGCTGGGTTTTCTCTGTGTGTTATATATATATATATATATATATATACATACATGTGTGTGTGTGTATATATATATATATATATATATATATATACATACATACATGTGTGTGTGTGTGTGTATATATATATATATATACAGGGAGTGCAGAATTATTAGGCAAATGAGTATCTTGACCACATCATCCTCCTTATGCATGTTGTCTTACTCCAAGCTGTATAGGCTCGAAAGCCTACTACCAATTAAGCATATTAGGTGATGTGCATCTCTGTAATGAGAAGGGGTGTGGTCTAATGACATCAACACCCTATATCAGGTGTGCATAATTATTAGGCAACTTCCTTTCCTTTGGCAAAATGGGTCAAAAGAAGGACTTGACAGGCTCAGAAAAGTAAAAAATAGTGAGATATCTTGCAGAGGGATGCAGCACTCTTAAAATTGCAAAGCTTCTGAAGCGTGATCATCGAACAATCAAGCGTTTCATTCAAAATAGTCAACCGGGTCGCAAGAAGCGTGTGGAAAAACCAAGGTGCAAAATAACTGCCCATGAACTGAGAAAAGTCAAGCGTGCAGCTGCCAAGATGCCACTTGCCACCAGTTTGGCCATATTTCAGAGCTGCAACATCACTGGAGTGCCCAAAAGCACAAGGTGTGCAATACTCAGAGACATGGCCAAGGTAAGAAAGGCTGAAAGACGACCACCACTGAACAAGACACACAAGCTGAAACGTCAAGACTGGGCCAAGAAATATCTCAAGACTGATTTTTCTAAGGTTTTATGGACTGATGAAATGAGAGTGAGTCTTGATGGGCCAGATGGATGGGCCCGTGGCTGGATTGGTAAAGGGCAGAGAGCTCCAGTCCGACTCAGACGCCAGCAAGGTGGAGGTGGAGTACTGGTTTGGGCTGGTATCATCAAAGATGAGCTTGTGGTGCCTTTTCGGGTTGAGGATGGAGTCAAGCTCAACTCCCAGTTCTACTGCCAGTTTCTGGAAGACACCTTCTTCAAGCAGTGGTACAGGAAGAAGTCTGCATCCTTCAAGAAAAACATGATTTTCATGCAGGACAATGCTCCATCACACGCGTCCAAGTACTCCACAGCGTGGCTGGCAAGAAAGGGTATAAAAGAAGAAAATCTAATGACATGGCCTCCTTGTTCACCTGATCTGAACCCCATTGAGAACCTGTGGTCCATCATCAAATGTGAGATTTACAAGGAGGGAAAACAGTACACCTCTCTGAACAGTGTCTGGGAGGCTGTGGTTGCTGCTGCACGCAATGTTGATGGTGAACAGATCAAAACACTGACAGAATCCATGGGTGGCAGGCTTTTGAGTGTCCTTGCAAAGAAAGGTGGCTATATTGGTCACTGATTTGTTTTTGTTTTGTTTTTGAATGTCAGAAATGTATATTTGTGAATGTTGAGATGTTATATTGGTTTCACTGGTAAAAATAAATAATTGAAATGGGTATATATTTGTTTTTTTGTTAAGTTGCCTAATAATTATGCACAGTAATAGTCACCTGCACACACAGATATCCCCCTAAAATAGCTATAACTAAAAACAAACTAAAAACTACTTCCAAAACTATTCAGCTTTGATATTAATGAGTTTTTTGGGTTCATTGAGAACATGGTTGTTGTTCAATAATAAAATTAATCCTCAAAAATACAACTTGCCTAATAATTCTGCACTCCCTGTGTATATATATGTGTGTGTGTGTTTATATGTGTGTGTGTGTCTATATATATATATATATATATATATTTGTATGGGAAGTAGAATACAAATGTAACTAGTACAGCTGCAAGCTTCCTGGTGATGGGTGCGCAAAACTTCAGTGCAATCTATAATATAATATTGAATACACACAATACAATCCCCTCCCAGACCCCCCCCTTTTTTTTATGTTTAGTTTTGTCTTGGTTCATTATCCACCAGGCCACTTGCTAATGCCCCACTCCTTTGGCCAAAGGAGGGGGGAACCTACACAAGGGGGTAATATTTTATCAAGGATAAAAAATTCTGTTTTTGTATCTCCCCGCCTCCATAGTCCTTATTCTCTGAGACAAATTTAGTGAGATAAATATTAAGAGGAAGGACAGCCACTTTAATTGTCTAAACTTTCTTTTTTCGGTCTGAAGAATGTTTAAATATGTGTTCAAAATATGAAACTCAATGAGATGTATTTTTCTTCTTTTTGTCTCTAATCTGTATACTGCTAATTTTCTTTTTGTATTAATAAATAAAAATTATGTTTAAAAAAAAAAAAAAAAAAAGAATACACACAATACTTGTATTGATTCTGAGAGATAAAGTTAATATAAAATTAGGATAATATCTGTCCTCAATATAAATTACAAAATTTCACATATGAATAAATGCATACATAAATGTGTACTTGTGAATGAGTTTTTCAATCAATATAATCTACCGAAATATAGAGACTTGTATGGAATTCAAAGGTCTGTCAGAGATTAAAAATAGAGACTAGTGCTCATATCAAAACACATTTACATTCATATGTGTGTACTTTGGGTGGGAAAAACAAAAAGCTGGCTGCTATGAATGAACCTTCCAGTAGGCGGAAGAACCCTTTCTAGGTAATCCCTTAAAATAAAATGAGTAAAAAGAAGAGTGCTGGAAGGAATTCAGAGCCAGTTAGTGTACCCGCCACATATATATTTAGTCAAATTGGGATTTTTCTAATCAAATAAAAACCTCACAACAATATTAGTAATGGTCTCAAATTGAAAGATAACAATACTAGTAGCTGTAGTGATTTTTTCCCCTTTTTTTCAAATAAAAACATAAAACAAAAAATGGTGATAATTCCAAATTACAAGAGAGTAATGCTGGTGACAGCAGTGATAATCCAAAATTGTGAGATGTAATGGTTAGTCTTTAACAGTTCAAGGGTTTCAAAATAGTTGATATCCACTAAGGCTTATATATACTACTTACAAGACACCCCCCCCCAATCATATGAGGTAAGTGTGAGACACAATCAGGTCGATGCTCAATAGATACTGTAAATGCTGAAGGGTTTCATTTTGGTACCAAGCTCCGCCTTTGTTGTCTTCAAACTGATATTCACCCCACTTCAATACGACAATCGTCTCCAGACAAAAGGAAAGGTTGGTGCACAAATATTCTCCCCAGTGAGTTGCTCAATATCATGCAAAGGAGAGAGAGTGACAGGACATAGTGTGATATTGTTTTTATTACTAAAAGTACATATAAAAACGTGTCAGACAAATTCAAACTTACATTGATAAACCTCAATGATAATGAGGTAACTTTAAAATATTTAATCTGGGGGGGGAAATACAACAGCAATTTAAAATATGGGGAGGCGAAAAGTGAGTTTAAAATCCTCCACTAAATCCAAAATGTAGAGAAAATAACTCATTGTAAAAACCATTTACAAATCTAGACAAGTCAGAAGACTTGTTTTTCACACAGAAACTCTCTGATTACACTGTTTCCAATGCAGCAAAGGATTCTGGGTGAGTTGCTCAATATCATGCAAAGGAGAGAGAGTGACAGGACATAGTGTGATATTGTTTTTATTACTAAAAGTACATATAAAAACGTGTCAGCCAAATTCAAACTTACATTGATAAACCTCAATGATAATGAGGTAACTTTAAAACATTTAATCAAATGTCAAATAGTGGGAAAGTGATCCTATTCCTCCTATGTATATCAGAGAACGTTACCCAAAGTGGTTGCACCAGCCGGTTGCAACTTTATTCCAAAGTATGGTCTTAGGGTTTGAGAGTCAAAGTCCGACAGAAAAAAGAGAGCTCAATATATGCTATTTTTAGCTCCTTCTTCATCTGAGGATTTCTTTCAGAAATCCTCTGATGAAGAAGGAACTAAAAATAGCATATTCCTTAGAAATGCGTAAGGTGTAAGGGGCTCATATATTGAGCTCTCTTTTTTCTGTCGGACTTTGACTCTCAATCAAACCCACTATGTCCTGTCACTCTCTCTCCTTTGCATGATATTGAGCAACTCCCTGGGGAGAATATTTGTGCACCGACCTTTCCTTTTGTCTGGAGATGATTGTCATATTGAAGTGGGGTGAATATCAGTTTGAAGACAACAGTGGCGAGCTTGGTACCAAAACGAAACCCTTCAGCATTTACAGTATCTATTGAGCATCGACCTGATCGTGTCTCACACTTACCTCATATGATTGGGGGGGGGGTGTCTTGTAAGTAGTATATATAAGCCTTAGTGGATATCAACTATTTTGAAACCCTTGAACTGTTAAACACTAACCATCACATCTCGCAATTATGGATTATCACTGCTGTCACCAGCATTACTCTCTTGTAATTTGGAACTATCACCATTTTTTGTTTTATGTTTTTATTTGAAAAAAAGGGAAAAAAATCACTACAGCTACTAGCATTGTTATCTTTCAATTTGAGACCATTACTATTATTGTTGTGAGGTTTTTATTTGATTAGAAAAATCCCAATTTGACTAAATATATTTGTGGTGGGCACACTAACTGGCGCTGAATTCCTTCCAGCACTCTTCTTTTTACTTATATATATACTGTATATATATATATATATATATATATGTAGAGAAAATAACTCATTGTGTAAACCATTTACAAATCTAGACAGGTCAGAAGACTTGCTTTTCACAAAGAAACTCTCTGATTACACTGTTTCCAATGCAGCAAAGGATTCTGGGTGAGATATGCAAATAAGGTTCACAATGACTCACTTTTTTACTTCTAGCCTGCTTTTTAAGGCAGACTTCCCTTTATGCCATAGCATCACCACATTACACAGCTTCTAAGCTTAGCTAGGGGTAGTACAGTGATTCAGACCAATCCCAAGACAGCTGTTTCGTGGTTATTGCCACTCATCAGCTGGGAGTAGGTTGAATCACTGCTTGATAAGGTTGTTTTCTGGGGGGAAATACAACAGCAATTTAAAATATGGGGAGGCGAAAAGTGAGTTTAAAATCCTCCACTAAATCCAAAATGTAGAGAAAATAACTCATTGTAAAAACCATTTACAAATCTAGACAAGTCAGAAGACTTGCTTTTCACACAGAAACTCTCTGATTACACTGTTTTCAATGCAGCAAAGGATTCTGGGTGAGATACGCAAATGAGGTTCACAATGACTCACTTTTTTACTTCTAGCCTGCTTTTTAAAGGGACAATGAACCCAATTTTTTTTCTTTCGTGTTTCAGATTGTCAGTATATTTATAAGAATCTTAGCAGTACTCTCCAAATAATATGTGAGTATATGGCAGGGTTATAACTTAATATATTTAACAATCTTTCTTTAAACTGAACCCACAATCAAATATGCATATACTAAGACAATAAAATTAATACAATTCCTGAATTCTCTATTATTAGTTAATGTCTATGAACAAATTGAAATATATTTATGGGAACCAGAATATGAATCAATATTATACGCGTTTAAAAACTATTAAAATATGCTATGCAGAGTTCATACACGTTTACCTTATTCACAATAGCCTTTCATTTAGAGTTGCATTTAAAATATCACAATGAGACTTAAGATAGCAGCTACTACATTCAGCAATATAATTAACAGTGCTAAGTTAAACAATAGTACAATATACACTTCTATTAAAACATCAGAAATTGTATATATTGTTTGTGCCAATAGCCAAACTCTGAATTATAACTCTATATTTGCACAGATGAAACAATTTAGCATTAAGGATATATGTTTAACAATACATAGACTATGAATATGAATTAAAATACAAACTGCTCTTTAAATTTATTTACTACAGCAATCTTTTAATACATTACCAAGATGAACACCAATCGATATCCAGTATTTCTTAATATGAACAATCTCACCTCAGAATACAAAAATTGGGGATATCCGCATATGGAGCATAAGAGTAGCTGTGTGCTTAATAATAACTGCAGCAATTATTCCTTCAAGGTTAGCAAGAGTTAGCCAGCAGCAGCCTTTCTCACTCAAAGTTAGCAGCCTCTTTAGCCCTCCATGCTTGGGGTTAAATCATCTGATCTCACCCCTCCCCTTTTTTGATCAGTACCACCATTGATGAGCTTGGAAACGCCCAAACAGAAGCTTGTCTCGGATTGGCCCTTTGAAACTGAATATGGATTGGTTCATCTGGGAATGCATGTTGTCAGGGAGATGCATCCCTGCAACAACCAATCGTCTCTTGGCTGTAATACCTGCATCGCAACACCGGATTTTGTCTATCGGGGGCAGCATGACAACAACACAACAATACATTTCACTATCCAACATTTTTAACAATTCAATATTTCTATGAAGTGGTTATTCATTAGACCATAACTTCCTGCATCAATCACTCACAATATTAATTATAGATGGGGCAGCATCATATCATTTTTCTGATTATTTTAATATAAAACATCATGTGTCTTTAACATTATATTATATTAAAGCAATTTATACTGCTAATTATTCTGAAATTAATGACATTTATACATCTGTTATATATATATTCATATAAATACAGCATGTTTTACATTTCTAACAAATTCTGAATGCATGAATCTTGTCTATGGTCCATCTGAAATAAAAATAAGTGTTATCAATCATTTCTTTTTAGATCCACAAATATTCTTAAAAACACAGAGGCTAAGACATTTTATGCTTTCTATATATATATATATATATATATATATATATATATATATATATATATATATATATATATATATATATATACACATTCATTTCTATGCAGTGTTCAAAATTATACAAAAATCCAGCAGATCACACACTGTCATATGTTCATTCATCCAGATATCTCATTAAATCAGTTGCTCCTATAATTCTCATTAGATTTCTGGAAAACAGAGAAAATAAAAAAAAAATGTTTTATTTTTGAGTCCATGGTTCAGGGCTTGTATACTTGGCACAGCAGGGATTACTTTAAAAATCTATGCTAATCACTATGTAGTTAGAATCTTACCTGCCTATCTAGCTTATAAACCCAGGATGTTGTCTCCATAAACAGCAGGGATTATTTTACGAGTAGTTGTAAAAAGTCATAATTTCTTGAACCTGTTTGTAGTTTCAAACATACTCACAGACGGATCGGCTACATCTTGGGCAGGAAATCCATATATGGGCATGTATCCTGAGCTAGGCACCAGAATGTTGTCTTTTACACAGCAGGAGGTGAGCTTCAAAAGCTATGCTAACTTTCAATTATGATAAACATGTCTTCACCCAGTCAAAACCATTTGGCCGGGGGGTTTTATGACCCACAGTGAAATAGCACCTCTGCAAACAGCCTCCTATCTAATCAACTCTGTGGTCTCACCAACTATATATATATATATATATATATATATATATATATATATATATATATATATATATACATATGAAAATTATATATATATGTATACCCATATATATATATATATATATATATATATATAATTTTCATCTACAATATTCATATACTCTGACAAGATAGAGCATGAAATTTTAAGCAACTTTCTAATTTACTCCTATTATCAAATTTTCTTCATTCTCTTGGTATCTTTATTTGAAATGCAAGATTGTAAGTTTACATGACAGCCCATTTTTAGTGAACAACCTGGGTTGTTCCTGCTGATTGGTGGATAAATTCATTCACCAATAAAAAAGTGCTGTCCAGAGTATTGAACCAACAAAAAAAGCTTAAATGCCTTCTTTTTCAAATAAAGATAGCAAGAGAACGAAGAAAAATTGATAATATGAGTAAATTAGAAAGTTGCTTAAAATTGCATGCTCTATCTGAATCACAAAAGAATCAGAAGATTTGCTTTTCACACAGAAACTCTCTGATTACACTGTTTCCAATGCAGCAAAGGATTCTGGGTGATATATGCAAATGAGGTTCACAATGATTCACTTTTTTTCTTCTAGTCTGCTTTTTAAGGCTAGTTTCTGTGTGAAAAGCAAATCTTCTGACTTGTCTAGATTTGTAATTGTAAATGGTTTACACAATTAGTTATTTTCTCTACATTTTGGATTTAGTGGAGGATTTTAAACTCACTTTTCGCCTCCCAATATTTTAAATTGCTGTTGTATTTCCCCCAGAAAACAATTTTACCAAGCAGTGATTTAACCTACTCCCAGCTGATGAGTGGCAATAACCACGAAACAGCTGTCCTGGGATTGGTCTGAATCACTGTACTACCTCTAGCTAAACTTAGAAGCTGTGTAATGCAGCGATGCTATGGCATAAAGGGAAGTCTGCCTTAAAAAGCAGACTAGAAGTAAAAAAGTAAGTCATTTTGAACCTAATTTGCATATCTCACCCAGAATCCTTTGCTGCATTGGAAACAGTGTAATCAGAGAGTTTGTGTGTGAAAAGCAAGTCTTCTGACTTGTCTAGATTTGTAAATGGTTTACACAATGAGTTATTTTCTCTACATTTTGGATTTAGTGGAGGATTTTAAACTCACTTTTCGCCTCCCCATATTTTAAATTACTTACACACACACACACACACACATATATATATATATATATATATATATATATATACTATGCAAAAAAGATTGAACTCTCAGGGCTAAGTAATTTCTCATGCCTGTAATAAAACATTTAAAAAATTTGGAGCTTTCAATTTAAATATCAATTTGTGTTTTTTTTCTGTATGTTACACCTGTAAACCAAATATTCATTTTTCCCCCCACCAGATCATATACATTCAGAAAAAAAAAAATCTTTAGTTTGCAGAGATAACAAAAAAAGGGCTAAAAAAAAAATGAAAATAATGAAAGAAAAAAAAATCACACACAGAAAGATAACAGGATGGGAATTTATTTATTTGTTTTAAACTGTACAGTGAAATCTATCATGGTTACACATTTAGTTTAACTCCACCTTTACAAATAGCTTTAGGATTCTATACCTATGTTTTCCAATGAAATCAGTAATCAATATTTCATCTTTTTGGTAATTTTATTTTATATAACATGGTGTGCAATCATTAGGGGGCAAAATATCGATATTTACTTCCTTAATGTATTTGTCCCTTCTGCTGGGTGTTTATTAACTTTAAAGAAAACTATTCTTTAACTTGATGCCATCAAATTTCAAATCATACGCTCTTGTTATTGGCAAAATATCATACCACCAAGAGAGTCAGATGCATGGCTCCTGCAGCTCACCCATACCAGCTACATAACCGAATAAGACCTGAAATCAGATACATGGACCCTGCAGCTACCGCTTGATATATTGATCCAAGCAGAGGTACATTCCCCTTTGCAAAGATCAAACGTATTAAGAGGCATTTGTTTTAAAATTAAATGCTCTAATGATAGATCATTTTGGTTTTACAATGTTTTATGTCCCCTGTAAGCTTTATAGTCCTAAAATTATTATTTGTTCTAAACCAAGCTAGAAAATGATCCAACCAAAAGATCCAGCTGTCTGCCATGATCACTGGGGTTTTGTTGTAGACATCTAAAAATGATTGATTCTCGCACTGTTCAAAAACATGATTTTTAACACATTGCAACATTTTAGTAAACTTATTTACTTCCTGGAGTGATTTAGGTAACAACCACAATTTTCCATTTTCACTTTCATCAAGTTTAACACAACATTTTGGGTTTAAAGTGAAAAAAAGCTCAACAAATGTGTCCATATTGTTAGAGATAACCAGAAACATTCTGAGGTACAAATTTCCCACATAATGGGCTAGATTACAAGTGGAGTGGTTGGTTATTGCTCCTGCGAGCTCACTGTAGCAATTAGCAATCAGAAAATTGACCAGAGATCAGATCTGAAAGTACCCCCCAAAATAGAGCGTCTTTTATTTTTTTATCAAAAAAATAAATAAATTAGCTTTTTTTTTTAAATATACAAATATACTGTACTAGGCAATTTTAAGGGGGTAAAAGTTGGCAGTGTGGGGTGTTAGAAAATAAACGGCACTGAAAAATGTCTTTTGGAATAGAGGCAACTGGTTTGAATCTCTGGGCATAACAGTGCAGTGGTTGGACACTATAACTTTTTTGCATTCATTGATTGAGCAGTCACACTCTCCGCTCATTTATTGTGTCTCCACATAGTTTGTGACCAGCCACTTTAACCAAAGTGCTATTAAAGGACTTATCAATAATAATCATACCAATTGATATGCACTTGAAATAATAACAGTATATCTATTTTTTAAAACATATACATTCATATTTCTGTTTGGTTTTTTTTAAAACTTGGAAACTATACCCTTTTCAGTTAGGGCTGTCTCTGAATTGGATAACATGAGACCATCTCTAGAGGACTTGTTCTCTGACAAGTTTTGTAAAACTACCATATCAGATGTTTTTCAGAAAATAGAATTTTTTGAATTAAAGAATACAAGACATGGTGGGACATTAAGTTAATGGAGAAATATCTATCGCTTGACATGATACCTAGAGTACTTAGGCTCCCCAAGTTTCCCACGTTCCAATAGCGGATCAGAAGTTCATAAAAGAATGGAACTCAATTCTATCAGAAATGTTCTGTGAGACTGATTTTAATGCTAGTTACACACAAGAAACAATATCTAGAACAACTGAGGGGGGAGATCACTGACCTACAAACAGATCTGAATCTTTTCATCACTCACCAAGAATATAAGCGTTTGGATGACATTCTAAGTGACACTATCACAGCAGAAAAAAAGGGGACATTGGTGTTCTAAAAATAAAGAAATTTGATAGAGATCAAATGGACTATAGGAATAACGCAGTCTATTTATGGTCCACTAATGTTAAGAGAAATAAGTCAAAACGCCAGAATAGGAGAAGGAATGTTAATATAGGGGCTAAACGTGTTTCTTTTTCAGATACTGATCTCTCAACCACTGATGAGGAAGTAAAGTTGTCTACCATAGTCCATCAGGCCCCAGAAGATCAATCAACCCTAACTAAGGAACAAGAGGCAACTCCAAATATTATTGAAAATAGAGAGCATCCAATTATCAGTGAGCCACAGGTAGTGTCACAGAGTTTGTCCCAAAAAACTACAATAAATTTGGAACAGGTGGTAGTGAGAAGGAAAAATATACCAGCTAAGCAGACATCATATGTAGACCATACAAACAGAGATAAAGCAGAACCGCAGGTTTCCCCCCAGAAAACAACCAAACAGGGCATAGGGGAAGGAGAAAAAGGAGCGGTACACGTACAAAGGTCAAGTAGTTATGGTCTGAGAACATACAGGCAGAAAAAAAAAACCAAATCTAGCAGTTATTAATTTAACAGATTTGGACCTGTCCCAAGGAGAAAAATAAGATTTAAGGCTAGGATTGGGTTTTGTCCCCACCAATAATTTTAACCTATTTGAAACTATAATATATTTTAATTGTTTCATAAGAAAGCTCACACTAAAAAAGTTTTTTGCTAAACAAGGAGCTTCGGGTATCTCTAAGGATGAGGATTTAGTAACTCCTAGTTTGGTTGATAGTACTGATATTGCTTTTGACAACGTCAACGATTATATGAGTCTCCTGGAATTGGAGATGGAAACCCATAAGAATAACTTTGGGGTGGTAAAAAGCAGTACACAGTTTAAACCAAAAAATTGTTTTTACCCTACTAAGTGTAGAGGAGGGATTTTGGAGACGTTCCACAGACGAGTGGAGACTGAATTGAAGATTTTGAATGATCAGTTATTAATCCAAAAAACAACTAATAACTTAACCCATACACAGAGGCAAGCACTTCAAGATTTATGTAAAAATGAGGATGTAGTAATCAGACAGGCGGATAAGGGGGGAAACATAGTGGTGATGTATAAATGGGACTGCATCAAAGAAGAAAACAGACAATTAACAGATATTGAGGTGTATGTTCAACTCCCTAGCAATCCCACCTTAGCCTACCAGAGACTTGTGTACCAGATATTGGATGATGGGATGGAAGTGGGGGTTTATTGACAAAGCTACTTTTGACTACTTGTACGTAGAAGATTCCATCATCCATATTTTCCACCATTTGTCCAAGGTACACAAGTCTCTGGAGGATATAAGAGGCAGGCCTATAGTCTCTGGAATTGGCTCTCTTTTAGAAAAACTTTCAAAATGGGTGGATTTTTTATTGCAGCCACTTTGTGAAAATAGTGCCAAGTTTCATGAGAGACACTAAACACTTGTTATGCCTTTTGGAAAATGTGTCCTGGGAGAATGAAAATATGTGGGTTACAGTCAATGTGGTAGGCTTATATTCTGCCATTTCCCACGATTTGGGAATTACAGCTATAAGATTCTTTTTTGACAAATACACAAATATAGATGATAATTTCAAAGATTATGTGATAAGAGTGAATGCCATCCTGTTGAACTACAGTTATTTTTTATTCAATGGTAAATATTTTCTCCAAAGACATGGGACAGTGATGGGGGCGAAATTTGCCCCATCATATGCCAATTTGTTTATGGCATGGTGGGAGCTGACCAACGTCTTTGAAGACAGAAATCCGTTCATTGATAATGTCAAATTTTATCGAAGGTATATCAATGATCTGCTGTTCATATGAAATGGCACCACCGAGGAAGCTGAAAGCTTTGTTATCTACTTAATTACTAATGAGGTGGGTCTGCAGTTTACTTCGGTTTTCCATCCCAGTGAAATAGCATATCTTGATCTAACTTTAAAGGGAGAAGCTGAAACTGGAGGAATCAAGAGTGAGATCTAACGTAAGCCTCTCCAGGCAAATACATTACTACACGCAAATAGTGCACACCCAAAGCATACGGGTTTTGGCCTGATTAAAAGGGAATTTATTAGGCTTAGACTGAATTGTTCACATGATGAAACATTTGCGTTGGAGAATCATTGCTTAAAGAATAGGCTAATGGAAAGGGGGTATACACCTTGTGTGATAGAGCTTACACACAAGTAGGTGAACTGAACAGAAGAGACTGTCTGTTAGATTCTAGATCCACTAGAAAGGATACACAAAATGAAAACAAACTCACTTTCATTACAACACATAGTAAACAATATGATAATGTGGTTAGCATTATAAGGCGGAACTTACCAATGTTACAGGTGGATGATGATCTACAAGATCTTATAAAACAAGGCTGCAATTTTGTTTGAACTCTAGGGAATTTTTTGTCACCAAGTATGGTAAACACAAATAAACAAAGGATTGGCAGCTGGTTGGAGTGTAAAGGTCACTATAAATGTGGAACTTCAAGTTGGAAAGCTTGTGGCCACACTCTGATGACAAAGAATTTCCAATCAAAAGTCACTCAGAAGGTGTATGGTTTCACAAGCTGTACTAACTGCAGAAATTGCCATGTAATATATTTGATTAACTGTACCCAATGTAACAAACAGTATGTGGGCATGACGACCAGAGAGGTAAGAGTCTGCATAAGGGAGAACCTTAATGATATTTCCACTTTATACAAACACATGATGGCCAGGTATGCACATTCAAGTGGCAAGTAATAGAATGTGTAAAAAGACCGGTTAGAGGAGGTAACATTGATGTGCTCCTATCCAAGAGAGAGGCTTTGTGGATTCTCACACTTTGCAGCAGAATACCTCAAGGTTTTAACATGGAGGCGGACATTATAAATGTATAGCGTTAATAATATACATAAGTGATTTGTGGTTTTAAACAAGGCAAGTTTACTCTTCTCCTCCAACAAGAATTGAAATGACATTTTGTTTCTGTATGGTACCTTAGATTTGGATAAATAGCATAATCAGAAACAATGATAATGTGAATTATTTGGTAAATTAATACAGGACATTTATCAATTCCATTTAGAGTAACAATGGTTTAGCTTTGTATCTGAGTAAAATTACGAGTTTTTAGCGCTATAGGGAAATTAACGACTGCCACAAAAGCGGCGTTATTTCCCCTCCCTATAGCGCTGCTATTACAGGTTTTGAAAAAGCAGGCTTGTGCGGGCGATATGGTGGCATTGAGCTCCATACCGCACTGAAATACAAGCGCTGCTTTGACGTGCTCGTGCACAATTTCCCCATAGACATCAATGGGGAGAGCCGGCAAAACAGATGCCTAACACCTGCGATTGCGGAAACACCCTAACATAAAAACCACGTCTAAACACCCCTAATCTGCCGCCACCTACATAATGTTATTAACCCCTAATGTGCCACCCTTAACATCGCCGCCACCTAAATAAAACTATTAACCCCTAATCTGCTGCTCCCAATATCGCCGCCACCTACATTACAGTTATTAACCCCTAAATCTGCCGCCCCCACTATACTAAAGGTATTAACCCCTAAACCTCTGGCCTCCAACATCACTAACACTAAATAAATATATTAACCCCTAAACCTACCCCTAACGTAACTCTAAGTCTAACACCCCCTAACTTAAATATAATTAAAATAAAGCTAAATAAACCTTATTACCTAAATAATACCTATTTAAAACTAAATACATACTTACCTGTACAATAATACCTAAACTAGCTTTGGAGGTCCCATTGAAAAAGGACGGGTAAAAAGGTGTGTGGTACACCTATACCTACAAGACTTGTAATAGCTGCGTTAGGGAAAAAGCAGCGTTATGAAGCATAACAATGCTTTTTCACTCATAATGCAAAACTTGTACTCTAGCCAGTGATTTTCAACCATTTTTTTGCCAAGGCACATTTTTTTACATTCAAAAATCCTACGGCACACCACCATCCTAAATTTTTTTACAAAATCACACATTGATATATATATATATATTTACAGTATATTTATATAAACAAACCTTTATTAGCATGACAGTAACTACAACTGTATTGCTAAAGCTAGAGGCACAATAACAACAATCAAAAGTTCCACGTATTGAGGATGTTAGGGGGGTACCAGTGATGAAAATAAATTCTTAGGTGATATGCAGTAGTTACATGCAAGTAAAAGTTCCGCTTGTTAGGGCAGTAAGCAGTGCACAAGTATTGAGCCCAAAAGCATAAACTACTGGGGCCCAAGTGATCCTACTGTTAAAGTCCCTAAGCCTTGGGGGCACCAGTATAAGAGTTTCACAATCAGTGTAGGATAAGCACCAATTCACGGCGGCACACCTGACGATCTCTCACGACACACTAGTGTGCCACGGCACAGTGGTTGAAAATCACTGCTCTAGCTAATATACATTACTAGTCCTAAAGCCCGTTCACACGGGCCGTGTTGTGTTATATTTAATTTAAATTCTCTCTCTCTCTGTCTCTCTCTCTCTGTCTCTCTCTCTCTGTCTCTCTCTCTGTCTCTCTCTGTGTCTCTCTCTGTGTCTCTCTCTCTGTGTCTCTCTCTGTGTCTCTCTCTGTCTCTCGCTCTGTCTCTCTCTCTGTCTCTCTCTCTCTCTCTCTCTCTCTCTCTCTCTCTCTCTGTCTCTCTCTCTCTCTCTCTCCAACCTCTGGGCATGCAGTACTGACTCCCAGCCTCTTATAATGCTGCCCCCCTTTTTGCCCCAACCTCTTTACCTACTGTCTGTGTACCACTTTCTACCCCATCCTCTCTGCCTGTTGCCCCTAGTTTTCCACTTACTGCCCCATGCGATCAGAATAATGCCCCCCCCCCATACTCCTCCTATATAAGCCTCACATCCTGCTGCTTTAATTCCACAACCTATTAGCATGCTGCCCCTAGTGCTCCCCTTACTGCCCCAGCCACTCAGTCTGCTGACCTCCAACAGTGCAGCTCTCACTGCGCCAACCTTTCAGCCTACTGCCTTCACCAGTGTACCCCTTACTGCCCCAACGTTAACCCTTTCTATATCAACCTTACATCCTGCTGCCCCGCAGCGTTCCTCTAACTGTCCCCCTTAGTTTCTTTTTTTTCTCCCTCTCCTAATTCGCATCCTGCTTATTTCCCTGGTCTGCTTCTCCCTCAATTAACACATCCCCGTATAGATTAGTGCAGTGCCCCCGCCAGCGTACTCACCGGGTGCAAATCCTCTCTCCAGCTGTGCTGCCGGGTCCTCGCGCTGCTGTCGGGTGGGTGCGCGTGCGATCAGCTGCAAGAGTTTGTCTGAACTGCGCATGACGGCTTCAGACAAACTCTTGTCTTTTATAATATAGGATGGTATCATACTCTAAGGTTATTCAAAGTAATTGATATTTTTTTTAATTGGAGTCACATAGGGTGTCAGAAATCTTTTGATATCTCCAGGGGATAGCTAAGTACATATTGGTATGCAATCGCAATAGAAAGGGTTTGCTTTAATAAATAGGGCAAATAACCAAATACATAATTTCAAATAGTATGATTGTTTCATTGCTTTTATGGCCTTTTGTCTATTTTTTGTGTTTGCTATATAACAGGAGAGAATAAAAGATTTTTGACAGGATGTAAATGGTGGGGGCAACAAGTAAAATATAAAAGCATAAATATGTAGTAGAGAACAAATGGTTAATTTGGAGATGGCTGTGTTGTCCAATCAGGGGCAGGTTATGCCTTCATTAAGATGCAGGTGTGCACTATAAGATTAGGCTTCTGAGGACGGCGTAAGCCGAAACATGTCAAGTTTTTTGTACTTGCAAGAATACGTTTTATTGATTTTATTCCTGTTTATGTGCATATTAACCGTGCTCCGCTTTTACAATTTTTTCTATTACTTTATATACACATATTAAAACATAAATGTTTATGTTCATATACAAATATATTTAAAATTGCTGCGCTACTTACCCCCTTCGCTGCACTTAGGTTCTGTGCTGTATATGAAGGCATCAGAACGAAGCTCCCATTGGAGCCTATGGAAGCGTGCTCTTGTGAGAGCAATGCTTCTGTGCAAAGCGAATAAGTGGTTGCGTTCGCATTGCACCTAACTCGTAGTACCAGTGCAAATTAGCGTTAAGCAATATTTTGTGCTCAACTCGTAATCTGGCCCAAAGTAAGCAGAGTAACCTGTTAAAATGATGGTAAATCCAAGTGTTTAAAAAAAAACACTAGGATTTGCAATTACTAAAAATAATGATGAGTTTCCTTGATCATTGATTTAAAAAAAAGGATGCTAATAAACTTGCCCTATAAGTGTTGCGGCAGCTCGCTAAAGTCAGAGCCTCCGGCTGCCCATGGCACAGCGCTATTCTTCAATGAGGCAAAGTTTCCACCTCTAAACCAATAACCGTGTGTGTCATCTGACAGTGGTCTGTATGCTAGCCCGGCTATTCACCTCATTAGTAGAAAACTGTAAGTTTAGCAACTTTTTAAAAAAAATAAATTATCAATGAAACACATTTTTTTAGTGATGGTAAATCTTAGAGTTTTTTTTAAGGCTCATATTTACCATCACTTTAACGGCAAGTGCAATGTTTAACTTCACTACTGTATCACAGCTCTGTTTGAATGTCAAGGAGGTTAAATATATGGATTGTTAAGAGGGGGAGGAGTTAACTTCTCACTGCAGCAGCAAGCAACTGGATTGAATAAATAACAACCCCCTGTAAGGACACTACTCATCATATTATTATTTCCACCATGCTGTTTTGCTGGCAAATGAAGCAGCTATGTTGCAGCTCTAATCAAGCTGGATCAAGCATAATGAACAACAATGGTGCTTCTCTTCAGATGGATCAATCTAATCTTCAACTACAGAGTCACCTGGTTACTGCTAACAGATTGTACTTCTCTAGAAAGTGTCCTGACCCACCACCCAGCTCCCACAGTCAGCATAGCCAGTGAAAGGGGAGGTTAAAAACCTCCAATAAGAGCTAAGGAGGAGGGGTCTTTGTCTGCATTGGCTTGCTACAGAGGCTGCCTGATGAGTATAATATAATTTTAGCCCGGCATTTGTGCTTGTCCCCCCCCCCCCGAAAAATAACTCTACTAGGCATACTTTCTAGCTTTGCATTCTTCCTTACTTATTTTAATGTATATGAAATAAAGATCGTTTTTATCATTCATCCTGGGAGAAGTGCCGGCTTTTTCTTTCTGCTATTCAAGTTATCTACTTTCCTTGACCGGCTTCTGGGCACCTCTCAGCTGTGTTGTGCTGTGGATCAGTTCACTCTATAGTGACGCTTTGGGAGACGGATCACTGGAACGCTATTGGAGGATTGCAACACGTGATACCCGGAAGTGCATTGGAGCCCGGGTCTGGAGCGCATACTGAAGACTAACGCCGGCTGTTTTGTGCACGATCCTGCTTGTCAGACTGTCCCTTCTACCTGGGGTGGTGAGTAACCGTCCTTTGGTATTGATATGGTCTCTCTGTGATTTCAGGCTGCACTACATATATGGCTCAGTTCATGGAACATTGTAACTTATAGCGTTTTAGTGACAGTGTATGCGCTCCATCTCTTTTATTCACTAACTTGCATCTCCTACATTATAACTGTGGATTGGAGCTGGTTGTGTAACATTTTTTCTTTTTTTCTCTGCAAAATATATATATATATATATATATATATATACTGTCATAGATAGGATTGCACAATCATACCACCAATTATGCCAAGGTGCACTGCTAGCAAAATATCCAATTCCTCCAAAAAGCAGGCACTCACCGGACTTTTCTTTAAAAGATATAAATTTATTTACTTAGATCAAAAGACAAACGTTTCGGCACTGCATTGTGCCTTTGTCAATGTCACAAGAAGTGAAAAAACAAAATTTATGCTTACCTGATAAATTTATTTCTCTTGTGGTGTATCCAGTCCACGGGTTCATCCATTACTTGTGGGATATTCTCCTTCCCAACAGGAAGCTGCAAGAGGACACCCACAGCAGAGCTGTTTATATAGCTCCTCCCCTAATTGCCACCCCCAGTCATTCGACGGAAGACAAGCAAGAAAAAAAAAAGGAGAAACTATAGGGTGCAGTGGTGACTGTAGTTTAAAAATAAAAAACACCTGCCTTAAAATGACAGGGCGGGCCGTGGACTGGATACACCACAAGAGAAATAAATTTATCAGGTAAGCATAAATTTTGTTTTCTCTTGTAAAGGTGTATCCAATCCACAAGTTCATCCATTACTTGTGGGATACCAATACCAAAGCTTTAGGACACGGATGAAGGGAGGGACAAGGCAGGAACTTAAACGGAAGGCACCACTGCTTGTAAGACCTTTCTCCCAAAAATAGCCTCAGAAGAAGCAAAAGTATCAAATTTATAGAATTTAGAAAAGGTATGAAGCGAAGACCAAGTCGCCGCCTTACAAATCTGTTCAACAGAGGCCTCATGTTTAAAAGCCCATGTGAAAGCTACTGCTCTAGTAGAATGAGCTGTAATTCTTTCAGGAGGCTACTGGCCAGCAGTCTCATACTCTAAGCGTCTTATACTTCTTAGCCAGAAAGAAAGAGAAGTTGCCGAAGCCTTTTGGCCTCTCCTCTGTCCAGAGTACACAACAAACAAAGCAGATGTTTGACGAAAATCCTTCGTAGCTTGTAAATAAAACTTTAAAGCACAAACAACATCAAGATTGTGTAATAGACGTTCCTTCTTTGAAGAAGGATTAGGACATAGTGAAGGAACAACAATCTCCTGATTGATATTCTTATTAGATAACACCTTAGGAAGAAACCCAGGTTTGGTACATAACACTACCTTATCTGCATGGAAATCAGATAAGGGGAATCACATTGTAAAGCAGATAACTCCGAAACTCTTTGAGCCGAGGAGATAGCTACTAAAAACAGAACTTTCCAAGATAAATATCTATTAATATCTATGGAATGCAAAGGTTCAAACGGAACCCCTTGAAGAACTTTAAGAACTAAATTTAAACTCCATGGCAGAGCAACAGGTTTAAACAAAGGCTTGATCCTAAATAAAGCCTGACAAAACGCCTGAACGTCTGGAACCTCAGCCAGACGTTTGTGCAAAAGAATAGACAGAGCAGAAATCTGTCCCTTTAAGGAACTAGCTGACAAACCCTTCTCCAATCCTTCTTGGAGAAAAGATAATATCCTAGGAATCCTGACCTTACTCCATGAGTAACCCTTGGATTCACACAAATGAAGATATTTACACCATATCTTATGATAGATTTTCCTGGTGACAGGCTTTCGAGCCTGAATTAAGGTATCAATGACAGATTCGGAATAACCACGCTTTGATAGAATCAAGCGTTCAATCTCCAAGCAGTCAGACGTAAAGAAATTAGATTTGGATGGTTGAAGGGACCTTGAAGTAGAAGGTCCTGCCTTAGCGGCAGAGTCCATGGTGGAATGGATGACATGTCCACCAGATCTGCATACCAAGTCCTGCGTGGCCACGCAGGGGCTATCAAGATCACTGAAGCTCTCTCCTGCTTGATCTTGGCAATCAGACGAGGGAGCAGAGGAAATGGTGGAAACACATAAGCCAGGCTGAAGGACCAGGGCGCTGCTAGAGCATCTATCAGCGCTGCCTTGGGATCCCTGGACCTGGACCCGTAACAAGGAAGCTTGGTGTTCTGACGAGACGCCATGAGATCCAGTTCTGGTTTGCCCCAAAGTTGGATCAACTGGGCAAATACCTCCGGATGGAGCTCCCACTGCCCCGGATGAAAAGTCTGCCGACTTAGAAAATCCGCCTCCCAGTTCTCTACTCCTGGGATACGGATAGCATGAGAGATGGCAATAGTGAACCTCTGCCCATAGAATTATCTTTGGAACCTCCAACATTGCCAGGGGGCTCCTTGTTCCCCCCTGATGGTTGATCTAGGCTACAGTCGTGATGTTGTCCGACTGAAATCTGATGAACCTGACCGCAGCTAGCTGAGGCCAAGCCTGAATTGAATATCCCTCTTAGTTCCAGAATGTTTATCGGAAGGAGGGCCTCCTCCTGAGTCCACGAACCATGAGCCTTCAGGGAGTTCCAGACTGCACCCCAGCCCAGAAGGCTGGCATCTGTCATTACTATAGTCCATTCTGGCCTGCGGAAACTCATTCCTTTGGACAGATGGACCCAAGATAGCCACCAGAGAAGAGAATCCCTGGTCTCTTGATCCAGATTTAGTAGAGGGGACAAATCTGTGTAATCCCCATTCCACTGATTGAGCATGCAAAGTTGCAGTGGTCTGAGATGTAGGCGGGCAAACGGAACTATGTCCATTGCCGCTACCATTAATCCAATTACCTCCATACACTGAGCCACTGACGGACGAGAAGTGGAATAAAGAGCACGGCAGGAAGTTAGAAGTTTTGACAACCTGACCTCTGTCAGATAAATCTTAATTTCTACTGAATCTATCAGAGTTCCTAGGAAGGAAACTCTTGTGAGAGGTGAGAGAGAACTCTTTCCTTCGTTCACCTTCCATCCATGAGACCTTAGGAATGCCAGAACAATGTCCGTATGGGACCTGGCGATTTGAAAAGTTGACGCCTGTATCAGGATGTAGTCTAGGTAAGGGGCTACTGCTATAGCCAGCGGTCTTAGAAATGCCAGAAGGGACCCTAGAACCTTCGTAAAGATTCTTGGTGCCGTGGCTAACCCAAAGGGAAGATCCACAAACTGGTAATGCCTGTCTAGGAAGGCGAACCTGAGAAACTGATGATGATCCCTGTGTATCGGAATATGTAGATAAGCATCCTTTAAATCCACGGTAGTCATATATTGACCCTCCTGGATCATAGGTAGGATGGTTCGAATAGTCTCCATCTTGAAGGATGGGACCCTGAGAAATTTGTTTAGGATCTTGAGATCCAAGATTGGTCTGAAAGTTCCCACTTTCTTGGGAACTATAAACAAATTTGAATAGAAGCCCTGCCCCTGTTCCTCCTTTGGAACTGGGTGGATCACTCCCATAACTAGTAGGTCTTGAACGCAATGTAAGAATGCCTCTCTATCTGGTTTGCAGATAATTGTGAGAGATGAAATCTCCCCTTTGGAGATGAAGCTTTGAAATCCAGAAGATATCCCTGGGAAACAATCTCCAGACCCAGGGATCCTGGACGTCTCTTGCCCAAGCCTGGGCAAAGAGAGAAAGTCTGCCCCCCACTAGATCCAGTCCCGGATCGGGAGCTACTCCTTCATGCTGTTTTAGAGGCAGCAGCAGGCTTTTTGGCCTGTTTCCCCTTGTTCCAAGCCTGGTTAGGTCTCCAGACTGGCTTGGACTGGGCAAAATTTCCCTCTTGTTTTGTAGAAGAGGAAGATGAAGCTGTGCCACTCTTGAAGTTTCGAAAGGAACGAAAATTAGTCTGTTTGGTCCTTAACTTGTTGGACCTATCCTGCGGAAGGGTGTGGCCTTTTCCTCCAGTAATATCAGAAATGATCTCCTTCAGTCCAGTCCCAAATAGGGTCTGCCCTTTGAAGGGGATGGCAAAACCTGAATTTTTAGCCGTTAGCTTGGTTAAATGAAAAACGGCATCAGAAATAAATGAATTGGCTAACTTAAGAGCTTTAAGCCTGATAAGGATATCATCCAACGGGGTCCCTACCTGTAAAGCCTCCTCCAGAGACTCGAACCAGAAAGCCGCTGCAGCAGTGACTGGGGCAATGCATTCAAGAGGCTGGAGAATAAAACCTTGTTGTATAAAGATTTTCTTAAGGAAACCCTCTAATTTCTTATTTTTATTTATAAATCATGCAAACATTTTTACACTAAGTAATATGAGTATTAACATGAATATTATCCCTTTTTGCAAGCATGATCCCAGTTGTTATTAAATCACTATCAGGCTTACCTTAAATATACCAGGCAACTGTCAGCATTTTCTAGACCTTATCATCTCTCTAGAAAAAAATATACTGAACATACCTCAAAGCAGGCAATCTGTAGACCGTCCCCCCCCAACTGAAGTTTTCTTTCCCTACTCTTCAGTTATGTGTGAGAACAGCAATGGACCTTAGTTATAAACCGCTAAGATCATCAAACCTCCAGGCAGAAGTCTTCTTCCAATTTCTGCCTGAGAGTAAAAACAGTACAACGCCGGTACCGTTTAAAAATAACAAACTTTTGATTGAAGGTAAAAACTACACTAAGTCACCACATCTCTCTTGATATTTCCTTTCTTGTCGAGAGCTGCAAGAGAATAACTGGGGGTGGCAGTTAGGGGAGGAGCTATATAGACAGCTCTGCTGTGGGTGTCCTCTTGCAGCTTCCTGTTGGGAAGGAGAATATCCCACAAGTAATGGATGAACCCGTGGACTGGATACACCTTTACAAGAGAAAAGAGTGCAACTAAGCACCCGAAATCATCTGATTTCGGGTGCTTAGTTGCACTCTTTTTTCATTTCTTGTGACATTGACAAAGGCACAATGCAGTGCCGAAACGTTTGTCTTTTAATCTAAGTAAATAAATTTATATCTTTTAAAGAAAAGTCCAGTGAGTGCCTGCTTTTTGGAGGAAATATATATATATATATATATATATATATATATATATATATATAAAATATATGTTACAGGTGAGTACCACACACTTTTGAATTACACATGGGGGGAAAATCCCTCACAGAAATGCATAGTGGGGCACCTGATATTTTGCCAATCCAGCAGTAAGTCAACATCAGTTACATTCCAGCTGTATTAAATGTTTCTTACAATATACTTTCTTCCAGTCTTAATACAATAATGGAAGACTATGTAGATGGACGCTCATTTGGATTTGAAGAGTCTAACTTCATTACAGTTTAGCATCATTGGTCAGTAAGGTGCTATGTTAAACACAAGCTAGAATAGGATTTGGAAACACAAAAACAGAATTTATGCTTACCTGATAAATTACTTTCTCCAACGGTGTGTCCGGTCCACGGCGTCATCCTTACTTGTGGGATATCTCTTCCCCAACAGGAAATGGCAAAGAGTCCCAGCAAAGCTGGCCATATAGTCCCTCCTAGGCTCCGCCCACCCCAGTCATTCGACCGACGGACAGGAGGAAAAATATAGGAGAAACCATATGGTACCGTGGTGACTGTAGTTAGAGAAAATAATTAATCAGACCTGATTAAAAAACCAGGGCGGGCCGTGGACCGGACACACCGTTGGAGAAAGTAATTTATCAGGTAAGCATAAATTCTGTTTTCTCCAACATTGGTGTGTCCGGTCCACGGCGTCATCCTTACTTGTGGGAACCAATACCAAAGCTTTAGGACACGGATGAAGGGAGGGAGCAAATCAGGTTACCTAAACGGAAGGCACCACGGCTTGCAAAACCTTTCTCCCAAAAATAGCCTCCGAAGAAGCAAAAGTATCAAATTTGTAAAATTTGGCAAAAGTGTGCAGTGAAGACCAAGTCGCTGCCTTACATATCTGGTCAACAGAAGCCTCGTTCTTGAAGGCCCATGTGGAAGCCACAGCCCTAGTGGAGTGAGCTGTGATTCTTTCAGGAGGCTGCCGTCCGGCAGTCTCATAAGCCAATCGGATGATGCTTTTAAGCCAAAAGGAAAGAGAGGTAGAAGTCGCTTTTTGACCTCTCCTTTTACCAGAATAAACAACAAACAAAGAAGATGTTTGTCTGAAATCTTTTGTAGCCTCTAAATAGAATTTTAGAGCACGGACTACGTCCAAATTGTGTAACAAACGTTCCTTCTTTGAAACTGGATTCGGACACAAAGAAGGTACAACTATCTCCTGGTTAATATGTTTGTTAGAAACAACCTTTGGAAGAAAACCAGGCTTAGTACGCAAAACCACCTTATCTGCATGGAACACCAGATAGGGCGGAGAACACTGCAGAGCAGATAACTCAGAAACTCTTCTAGCAGAAGAAATAGCAACCAAAAACAAAACTTTCCAAGATAGTAACTTAATATCTATGGAATGTAAAGGTTCAAACGGAACCCCTTGAAGAACTAGATTTAGACTCCAGGGAGGAGTCAAAGGTCTGTAAACAGGCTTGATCCTAACCAGAGCCTGAACAAATGCTTGAACATCTGGCACAGCTGCCAGTCTTTTGTGTAGTAAGACAGATAAAGCAGAGATCTGTCCCTTTAGAGAACTTGCAGATAATCCTTTCTCCAAACCTTCTTGTAGAAAGGAGAGAATCCTAGGAATTTTTCTTATTCCATGGGAATCCTTTGGATTCACACCAACAGATATATCTTTTCCATATCTTATGGTAAATCTTTCTAGTTACCGGTTTTCTGGCCTGAACCAGAGTATCTATCACGGAATCTGAAAACCCACGCTTCGATAGAATCAAGCGTTCAATCTCCAAGCCGTCAGCTGGAGGGAAACCAGATTTGGATGTTCGAATGGACCCTGAACAAGAAGGTCCTGTCTCAAAGGTAGCTTCCATGGTAGAACCGATGACATATTCACCAGGTCTGCATACCAAGTCCTGCGTGGCCACGCAGGAGCTATCAAGATCACAGAGGCCCTCTCCTGATTGATCCTGGCTACCAGCCTGGGAATGAGAGGAAACGGTGGAAATACATAAGCTAGGTTGAAGGTCCAAGGGGCTACTAGTGCATCTACTAGAGTCGCCTTGGGATCCCTGGATCTGGACCCGTAGCAAGGAACCTTGAAGTTCTGACGAGACGCCATCAGATCCATGTCTGGAATGCCCCATAATTGAGTTATTTGGGCAAAGATCTCCGGGTGGAGTTCCCACTCCCCCGGATGGAATGTCTGACGACTCAGATAATCCGCCTCCCAGTTTTCCACACCTGGGATGTGGATCACAGACAGGTGGCAGGAGTGATCCTCTGCCCATTGAATTATTTTGGTCACTTCTTTCATCGCCAGGGAACTCCTTGTTCCCCCCTGATGATTGATATACGCAACGGTCGTCATGTTGTCTGATTGGAATCTTATGAATCTGGCCTTTGCTAGTTGAGGCCAAGTCCTGAGAGCATTGAATATCGCTCTCAGTTCCAGAATGTTTATCGGGAGAAGAGACTCTTCCCGAGACCATAGATCCTGAGCTTTCAGGGATTCCCAGACCGCGCCCCAGCCCACTAGACTGGCGTCGGTCGTGACAATGACCCACTCTGGTCTGCGGAAGCTCATTCCCTGGGATAGATTGTCCAGGGTCAGCCACCAATGGAGTGAATCTCTGGTCTTCTGATCTACTTGAATCATTGGAGACAAGTCTGTATATTCCCCATTCCACTGTTTGAGCATGCACAGTTGTAATGGTCTTAGATGAATTTGTGCAAAAGGAACTATGTCCATTGCTGCAACCATCAACCCTACTACTTCCATGCACTGCGCTATGGAAGGACGAGGAACAGAATGAAGAACTTGACAAGTGCTTAGAAGTTTTGACTTTCTGACCTCTGTCAGAAAAATCCTCATTTCTAAGGAATCTATTATTGTTCCCAAGAAGGGAACTCTGGTCGACGGAGACAGAGAACTTTTTTCTATGTTCACCTTCCATCCGTGTGATCTGAGAAAGGCCAGAACGATGTCTGTATGAGCCTTTGCTTTTGACAGGGACGACGCTTGTATTAGAATGTCGTCCAAGTAAGGTACTACTGCAATGCCCCTCGGTCTTAGAACCGCTAGAAGGGACCCTAGTACCTTTGTGAAAATCCTTGGAGCAGTGGCTAACCCGAATGGGAGGGCCACAAACTGGTAATGCTTGTCCAGAAAGGCGAACCTTAGGAACTGATGATGTTCTTTGTGGATAGGAATATGTAGGTACGCATCCTTAAGATCCACGGTAGTCATAAATTGACTTTCCTGGATAGTGGGTAGAATCGTTCGAATGGTTTCCATCTTGAACGATGGTACCCTGAGAAATTTGTTTAGGATCTTCAAATCCAAAATTGGTCTGAAAGTTCCCTCTTTTTTGGGAACTACGAACAGATTGGAATAAAATCCCATTCCTTGTTCCTTTATTGGAACTGGGTGTATCACTCCCATCTTTAACAGGTCTTCTACACAATGTAAGAACGCCTGTCTCTTTATTTGGTTTGAGGATAAGTGAGACATGTGGAACCTTCCCCTTGGGGGTAGTTCCCTGAATTCCAGGAGATAACCCTGAGAAACTATTTCTAGCGCCCAGGGATCCTGAACATCTCTTGCCCAAGCCTGAGCAAAGAGAGAGAGTCTGCCCCCCACTAGATCCGGTCCCGGATCGGGGGCTACTCCTTCATGCTGTTTTGTTAGCAGCGGCAGGCTTCTTGGCCTGCTTACCCTTGTTCCAGCCTTGCATCGGTTTCCAGGCTGGTTTGGGTTGTGAGGCATTACCCTCTTGCTTAGAGGATGCAGAATTAGAGGCCGGTCCGTTCCTGAAATTGCGAAAGGAACGAAAATTAGACTTATTCTTGGCCTTGAAAGGCCTATCTTGTGGAAGAGCGTGGCCCTTTCCCCCAGTGATGTCTGAAATAATCTCTTTCAATTCTGGTCCAAATAGAGTTTTACCTTTGAAAGGGATGTTAAGCAATTTTGTCTTGGATGACACATCCGCTGACCAAGACTTTAGCCAAAGCGCTCTGCGCGCCACGATAGCAAAACCTGAATTTTTCGCCGCTAATCTAGCTAATTGCAAAGCGGCATCTAAAATAAAAGAGTTAGCCAACTTAAGTGCGTGAACTCTGTCCATAACCTCCTCATATGGAGTCTCTCTACTAAGCGAGTTTTCTAGTTCCTCGAACCAGAACCACGCTGCTGTAGTGACAGGAACAATGCACGAAATGGGTTGTAGAAGGTAACCTTGCTGTACAAAAATCTTTTTAAGCAAACCCTCCAATTTTTTATCCATAGGATCTTTGAAAGCACAACTATCCTCGATAGGAATAGTAGTGCGTTTGTTTAGAGTAGAAACTGCCCCCTCGACCTTAGGGACTGTCTGCCATAAGTCCTTTCTGGGGTCGACCATAGGAAATAATTTCTTAAATATAGGGGGGGGGGACCAAAAGGTATGCCGGGCTTTTCCCACTCCTTATTCACTATGTCCGCCACCCGTTTGGGTATAGGAAAAGCGTCGGGGTGCACCAGAACCTCTAGGAACTTGTCCATCTTGCATAATTTCTCTGGAATGACGAAGTTGTCACAATCATCCAGAGTAGATAACACCTCCTTAAGCAGTGCGCGGAGATGTTCTAATTTAAATGTCACAACATCAGGTTCAGCTTGTTGAGAAATTTTTCCTGAATCTGAAATTTCCCCATCTGACAAAACCTCCCTCATGGCCCCTTCAGATTGGTGTGAGGGTATGACAGAACAATTATCATCAGCGCCCTCCTGCTCTTCAGTGTTTAAAACAGAGCAATCGCGCTTTCTCTGATAAGTAGGCATTTTGGATAAAATATTTGCTATGGAGTTATCCATTACAGCCGTTAATTGTTGCATGGTAATAAGCATTGGCGCGCTAGATGTACTAGGGGCCTCCTGTGTGGGCAAAACTGGTGTAGACACAGTAGGAGATGATGTAGTATCATGTTTACTCCCCTCATCTGAGGAATCATCTTGGGCAATTTCATTATCTGTGGCAGTACTGTCCTTACTTTGTTTGGACGCTATGGCACAATTATCACACAAATTTAAATGGGGAGACACATTGGCTTTCATACATATAGAACATAGCTTATCCGAAGGCACAGACATGTTAAACAGGCTTAAACTTGTCAATAAAGCACAAAAACGTTTTAAAACAAAACCGTTACTGTCTCTTTAAATTTTAAACAGAAAACACTTTATTACTGAATATGAGAAAAAGTATGAAGGAATTGTTCAGAAATTACCAAAATTTCACCACAGTGTCTTAAAGCATTAAGAGTATTGCACGCCAAATTTCAGAGCTTTAACCCTTAAAATAACGGAACCGGAGCTGTTTACAAATTTAACCCCTATACAGTCCCAGCTATAGCCTTTGCTGAGACCTAACCAAGCCCAGAGGGGAATAAGATACCAATTGACGCCTTCTAGAAACTTTTCCAGCAACTTTCAGATCCTCACACATGCATCTGCATGCCCTGCTCTCAAAAAACAACTGCGCAGTAATGGCGCGAAAATGAGGCTCAGCCTACAACTAGGAAGGCCCCCTGACTGGAAAAGGTGTCTAACATAGTGCCTGCCGTTTAATAAACGTTCCCCAAGTTTATAAATGTGAATTGTCAGCATAAATATGAATAAAATGCCCAAATAAAGCAATCGATTTAGCCCATAAAAATGTCTACCAGTTTTATAGCCCATATTAAGCCCTTTATTCTGTTTGTTTGACTAAGAAAATGGCTTACCGGTCCCCATGAGGGGAAATTACAGCCTTCCAGCATTACATGGTCTTGTTAGAAATATGGCTAGTCATACCTTAAGCAGAAAAGTCTGCTAACTGTTTCCCCCAACTGAAGTTACTTCATCTCAACAGTCCTATGTGGAAACCGCAATCGATTTTAGTTACTGTCTGCTAAAATCATCTTCCTCTCACAAACAGAAATCTTCATCCTTTTCTGTTTCAGAGTAAATAGTACATACCAGCACTATTTTAAAATAACAAACACTTGATAGAAGAATAAAAACTACATTTAAACACCAAAAAACTCTTAACCATCTCCGTGGAGATGTTGCCTGTGCAACGGCAAAGAGAATGACTGGGGTGGGCGGAGCCTAGGAGGGACTATATGGCCAGCTTTGCTGGGACTCTTTGCCATTTCCTGTTGGGGAAGAGATATCCCACAAGTAAGGATGACGCCGTGGACCGGACACACCAATGTTGGAGAAATAGTACTAGCAAGACACTTAACTGCACTGATTATTTTGCATTTAATGGATTTTATTGATGCTCTACTTGCTATAAGTTATGCAGTGGTGTATTTTGTTTCTGTTCTCTGCCACATTTATTTCTCCCAACCAAGGGCCAGGAACACAGAGGGGTTAAACATCTCAACTAGACAACCAGGGATCATTGATTTGTAATAAAATGAATAAATAAAATATCAATTTGAAAGGAGTGGGAATACATCATTCAATAGAAAAACGGGTTGTGTATTGTGTAATTTTTTTGTGTTTTTGGTTTGTTTAGGCATTGCATGATTTCACACACTATGGATACTGCTGTGTGTTATTGCTTTGCTTGTACAGCCATTCTTGTATGTTGTAAACTATTTATAATGTGGCTTTTCTTTCCATGTTGGTTGGTTTTAACTGTTTGGCGAGAATCTCCTGAGCATTCTTCTGGTTCCTGATCCAGACCATTCCTTGACCTTGTGCTTGTGTCTTACATTTCAGTACTGTCCTGCCTGCTGAATGTTCCTGACCATTTTCTGGATAATGAATTGAGGACTATTCTACTTTGCTGATTTAGAACTCTGGCTTCACCTGTTTATTTGTTTACGTCTTGGGATTCATCTAGTGTTTGGTCAGTGTCATCTACATCAATACTCAATCACTGGGTCCTAATCTGGACTGATGTATTCTACTAAGCTTGACATTACTGAGCCTGGCACTAACCCTCCCCAAAATCCTACTGCCCTACGCACAGGCCTCGTTGGCCTTGGCCAAAATACAACCCTGCGTGTAGATGTTTTTGTTAAACAAAGAAATGGCAAACATAAAAAAGTGGAAAATAATATTTTATTCTTACAATACTGCTTTTTACCAAATAAGATCACAAATTTGCATTCATTTCAAAATTATATATCTATACATTTCTTAAAAATGCTTACTGATGGAAAATTGTTGGAAAACACTTAACTACACTTTTAAAACCTTTGATCAAAGGGTTAAATCAATTACATTTTCTAAATAGTTACACAGGATTTTTTTTTATAATTCCCAATTGGCTTTGTGGCTTAATTGCTCAGCATTAATAGATAGAAGGGATACGTTAATGTTAAATTCATCACTCCCATTGTAACAGACAAAATGCTGTTTCAGCGAGCAGAACATTTTTTTGTACTTCTTTACCCAGCTGTGCTTTGCATAGCCAGAGGCTGCACAAACTAGGTATACGCTTCACTGCTCAGCCAATGCTGCCCCTGACTGACTGAAGGGAACAGCACAGTGTAAAGGGAAAAAACAAATAGACATGTTAAAGGGACAGTGAGCACCCTGTAATTAACAGATATTTCTGTTGTCTTACTATGGAATAAGATATGAGCAAAGTCTAACTTTAAGACATTAAAATACACAAAAAAATTAGGCAAAATAAATAGAATATATAGGGTTGGATTCATTTTAAAACCTATCTGTATTCTTTAAAATAGACAGATAAGACAAATGTGTCAAAATAAGTAATGAAAATATATTGCAAAGTTCTTTCATTACACTGACATAACTAAACATTTTATACTGAAATCTCTACGTATTAATTGTCCCTTTAAAGGGCCAGTCTATTTGAAATTGTTATGGTTTGAAAAGATTGATAATCCCTTTATTACCCATTCCCCAGTTTTGCATAAACACTGTTATATTAAAACACTTTTTACCTCTATGATTACCTCTAAGCCACTGCAGACTACCCCTTATCTCAGTGCATTTTTTATAGATTTTTTTACAACCTTGCATTTTAGCCAATAGTAGTGCCAGATTGTAAAAAGCTAAAAAATAATAATAAAAAGCACTAATGTAAAGGGTAGGCCTAAAAATAGGCAATCTTAGAGGTTAGAAAGTATGTTACTATAACAATGTTGGTTGTGCAAAGTTGGGGAATGTGTAGTAAACATGTTCTCTATCTTTCTAAACAATACAAAAAAAAATCAAGTAGATTGTCCCTTTAAGACAAAGCTACTCTAGGCTCTCTAGAGCGGTTAAACAAAAGCAATTAGAATAAATAATGACTTCTTATTGCAATGATATCTTCCTTAATTACATATGTTGTAGGGCATTACATTTTACGTTTTGAGATTAATATTTTAACTTCAAATGATTGCGTTTCTGTCCGACTCTATATGTATTTGAAAGGAATAGCTGTTAATGGTTGATTTAGGTTTATAAATAACCTCAATTTCCTGTATCAGAAATCAAAATATCCAAAAAAACATTCAGTATTCTGGAAACCAAATATAAAACCTGCTTAATGAATTTTTTTAAACCCATATTACTTTGGAGAGGTATATTTAATAAATGTATTGCACTGTGAAAAACATTACATTTTTATAACACTGGAGCACCAATGTCTCTCGGTTTCTGACTTGTCAGCCCATTGTCCTGCTACGTGAATCTGTCTTAATCCACAGCAAACAATGAGAAGGAGAAAACTGGAACCGTCTACTCTAATTTTATAGAACTATCAGTTCTCCCTTACAGTGATTGCAACAATTGAACGTTATATTCTCATATCTGGTGTAAGGGTGAAATCGGCCAATGTTTTTCTTTGCAGCAAGAAAGGAAGGTGAAGAGTCTGAAAACAACAGTTCTACCGATCCTTCAGTACACGTGATTGGGTCCAGCGCTCTTAACACCTTTAAAACAAAAGCCACAGGTTAACACGATAAATGATGTGTTACACAAAACATGCATGCAACTCTGGATAAACACTTTTTTTGGCTATTTAATTCTAAAAATACAACTCTTAAGGGGACAGATAGATGATTCAGATAGAGCATGAGATTTGAAACAACTTTCCAATGTACTTCTACTATCTAATTTGTTTGGTTTGCTTGGTATCGTTTGTTGAAAGATAGGCTCAGGAGCTGGAGATTGGTAGCGGCACATATATATCTCATCTTATTGGCTCACCCAATGTGTTTAGCTAACTCCCAGTAGTGCATTGGCAAAGTTGTTTAAAATCACATGCCCTGTCTCAATTATGAAAGAAACTGTGTTTTATGTCCCTTTAATAACCAAAATTCTTTTGGTTATTAAAGGGACATAAGTTGGTAAGTTTTAGGTATGTTTAACTCATAGGCGCCTTTATAAGGAATATTAAACAGCCTGTTTCATTGTTAAAATAAATAAAAAAAACTCTAAGCAGTGGGTAACTTAATAGAAATAATTACAATATGTATTATTCATCATTTAAATAATATTTTACCTTTTATTTAATTTTTTTAAATCTAATTTGTGCAGTGTCCATTACTTTCTGTCACAGCCCCACAAGAGGGCTGGGGGTCTCTACAGGAAGACACGGTAGCAGTTTTTCACTTGAAGTGTTGCTAAGAGACATCTCCTCCAACTGCAAATGAGTTTATTGTAGAGGATTTTTGCTGCAAAAATCATGTGACAATGTAAATGTAAGGGACACTGAACCCAATCTTTTTTCTTTCGTGATTCAGATAGAGCATGCAATTTTAAGCAACTTTCTAATTTACTCCTATTATCAAATTTCATTCATTCTCTTGGTATCTATATTTGAAATGCAAGAATGTAAATTTAGATACCGGCCCATTTTTGGTGAATAATCTGGGTTATTCTTGCCGATTGGTGGATACATTCATCCACCAATTAAAAAAAGTGCTGTCCAGAGTTCTGAACAAAAAAAGAAGCCTAGATGCCTTTTTTTCAAATAAAGATAGCAAGTGAACGAAGAAAATTTGATAATAGGAGTAAATTAGAAAGTTGCTTAAAATTGCATGCTCTTTCTGAATCATGAAAGAAAAAAAATTTGGTTCAGTGTCCCTTTAATTTGTGTAATGGTCGCTGTAGGCAGTCCTAGAGTGAGCTGAGGAGTATCCATTAAAGGGTCATGAAGCACCTGAAAGTGATGCAGCATAGCTGTAAAAGCCGACTAGAAAATATCACCTGAACATCTCTATGTAAAAAAGGAAGATATATTCACATTCCATTGTAAAGGACTTTAAAGGGACAGTCTACACCAGAATTGTTATTGTTTAAAAAGATAGATAATCCCTTTATTACCCATTCCCTAGCTTTGCATAACCAATACAGTTATATAAATACACTTTTTACGTCTGTGATTACCTTGTATCTAAGCCACTGCAATTGGCCCCCTTATTTCAGTTCTTTTGACAGACATCCATTTTAGCCAATCAGAGCTGGCTCACCTGAACTCCACATGCGTGAGCACAGTGTTATCTATATGACACACATTAACTAACACCCTCTAGTGGTGAAAAACTATCAAAATGGCCTGAGAGAAGAGGCGGCCTTCAAGGGCTTAAAAATTAGCATATGAACCGCCTAGGTTTAGCTTTCAACTAAGACTACCAAAAGAACAAAGCAAAATTGGTGATAAAAGCAAATTGGAAAATTGTTTCAAATTACATTGTCTATCTGAATCATGAAAGTTTATTTTTTGGCTAGACTGTGCCTTTAAGCAGCAAATCAATATGCCTGTCCCGGGACAGGCAAGGGAGTGAGCCCTGATGCACACTCATGTTATTTCCGTATTCAGTTTAAGGAAGTTTACTTTTGCTGCGTTTGGCAAGCGCTTCAAGCGAACGCAGCGTTCACTTGGAATGTTCGGAGAACACTTCCAAGTGAGACGCTGGGTGCAATATGTGTGTGTGTATATATATGTGTATATATATATATATATATATATATATATATATATATATATATATATATATATATATATAGTGTGTTGTAAATCCCTTACTTGTGACGTCTACATAGCACCACATCATCACTGAAGCAGATGTCCCGGCACTGGCTCTTAGCGGCCTTTGAAATCTCATGAGAGTTAAGTGAAATCTCATAAGATAACTGTAAAAGAGTTCATTACCTCAAGCACTGCTGATGCAGATTGGTTGCTGTTCATTTTTTTTTTTTTTTAACCTGCAGCTGGGCAGCAGCTGAAGTAAAACTTTGTACAGAATACTTACTCTGGTGAGCTGAGGAAGTTGCGAGGTAAAATATCTTCCTTTTTTATATAGAGATGCTCAGGTGATATTTTCCTGTTAGCTTTTTACAGTTATGCTGCATCACTTTTAAGTGATTTAGCATATGAGTATTATGTCCCTTTAAAGCTTCCACAACCAAAGGATCTCTTACTTGGCTGGATATGGGTCAAAGTTTGAAAGAACTGAATTACTAAAAGCGCTTTCCCTGAATTGGCAAAAATTGCAGAGACCTGAACCTTCAAAGTTACAACACTAAGTGGAGCCAGTGGAGTGGGCAATTCTGTCCACATCCCTCATGAGAGGGGTTCTCACTGGTATGTATTACCAGAGGGTCAAGGTAAATATAATGTTCTAGTCCATCTCTCTTCCAACCTTGTACTAATGGCAACTTGGACTGCTTCCAGGATTTAGCAACAATGAGTCTAACACTATTAAAGGGACAGCCTATTATAGGGTTTTATTGTTTTAAAGGATAGATGATCCATGTATTACTCATTCCCTAGTTTTGCACAACCAACACAGTTCTATTAATATACACTTTACCTCTGAATAACTTGTATCTAAGCCTCTTCTGACAGCCCACTGATCACATGAATTTTTATTTATTATATGTTATAAAGTGACATACACTCTTTTTTCTTTGCATAAATGTTTTGTAGATGATCTATTTATATAGCCCATTAAGTTTTTTTTTTTTTTTTAAATGTATAGTTTTGCTTATTTTTTAAATAACATTGCTCTGATTTTCAGACTCTTAACCAAGCCCCAAAGTTTTATGAGAATACCGTCAGCTACCTACTCCAGCTTGCTCCTGTTTGTGTAAAGGGTCTTTTCATATGCAAAAGAAGGGGGAGGGTCTTATTTTCCACTTGCAGTGGGCTTTCCAGAGCTAAACTGAGAGCTTCTAAATAAGTTTTTAAACAGTTTTATACTGGATTTTTATATCAGTATCTGTGCATCTTATTCTTTATAGTAGTGTCTATTACATGCTGTTATATGAAAATGAGTGTATACTGTCCCTTTAACTTGCATTTTAGCCAATTAGTGAAGTGTTGTGCTGACTCTTAAATAACTCTACGAGCGTGAACACGTTATCTATATGGCCCACATGGATTAGCAGTCTCATGTTGTGAAAAGCAAATAAAAAAGCATGTGATAAGCGGCTGTCTGTAGTGGCTTAGAAACAGGCAGAAATTTAGAGGTTTAAATGTTATAAAGTATATTAATATAACAATGTTGATTGTGCAAAGCTGGGGAATGGGTAGTAAAGGCATTATCTATCTTTTTAAACAAAAACAATTTTAGTGTAGACTGTCCCTTTAACCAAAGTAAGAAAGAGACTTCTTAATTTCAACTTTTATTATGATGGAAAATATGGTAACATTGCGTGTAGATATTTTAATATACCACATATTTGTTTGAGAATATTTATGAAGAAAAAAAATAGAAACACTAAAAAAAAAATCAGCCCAATATAAAATCCATGAACCATTTTTAAAACTTTCTGAAAAACAAAAATGTATGCTTACCTGATAAATTTATTTCCGGATACGGTGAGTCCACGGAATAATCAATTACTGTTGGGAATATCACTCCTGGCCAGCAGGAGGAGGCAAAGAGCAGCACAGCAAAGCTGTTAATAGTCACTTCCCTTCCCACAATCCTCAGTCATTCGACCGAAGGAAAATGGAGATAACAAGGTGTAGAGGTGCCTGAGGTTAAAATAAAAATTAACTGTCTTAAAATAAAGAGCGGGCCGTGGACTCACCGTATCCGGAAATAAATAAATTTATCAGGTAAGCATAAATTTTGTTTTCTTTCCTAAGATATGGTGAGTCCACGGAACCATCAATTACTGTTGGGAACCAATACCCAAGCTAGAGGACAACGATGATTAGGGAGGGACAAGACAAGTAACCTAAACAGAAGGCACCACCGCTTGAAGAACCTCTCCCCCAAAAGAACCTCAGCCGAGGCAAAAAAATCAAATTTGAAAAATTTTGGACAGGGTATGCAGAGAAGACCAAGTTGCAGCCTTGCAAAAGCGTTCCAGAGAAGCTTTGTTTTTGAAAACGCAAGAAAAAGAGAGACAGCCCTAGTGGAAAGAGATGTAATTCTCTCAGGAAACTGCTGCCCAGCAGTCTCATAAGCAAAGCCAATTATACTTCTCAACCAAAAAGAAAAAAAAGTAGCAGAAGCTTTCTGACATTTAAGTTTCCCAGAGAAAAAAACAAACAAACAGGGAGAAGACTAGCGAAAATCCTTAGTCGCCTGAAAATAAAATTTGAAAGCAGGCACAACCTCCAAGTTGTGTAACAAATGTTCTTCAGAAAAGAAGAACTATGACAAAGAGAAGGAACAACAATTTCACGATTAAAATTTCTGTCCGAAACCACTTTAGGAAAGGAACTTAATTTAGTACGAAGAACCGCCTCATTGGCATGAAAAATAAGATAAGGCGAATCACACTGCAAAACGGAGAGTTCCGACACTCTCCGAGCAGAAGAGATAGCAATATGAAACAAAACCTTCCAAGATAACTTAATATCTATGGAATGCAATGGCTCAAAACTTTTTAAGAACAAAGTTAAGGCTCCCAGGAGGAGCAACAGATTTAGAAACACAGGCCTGATACTGACCTAGGCCTGACAAAAGATTGCACATCTGGCACGTCCGCCAGACGCTTATGCAGCAAAAAAGAAATGCAGAAGTCTGACCCTTTCCTGTAGAAAGGACACAATTCTAAGAATCCTGACCCTACTCCAAGAGTAGCCCTTGGATTCACACCAATAAACATATTGACGCCATATCTTATGGTAAATCTATCCCATAACAGGCTTGTAAGCCTGAATCATGGTCTCAATGACTGACTCAGGAAAACCACGCTTAGAGAGAACTAAGCGTTCAATCTCCAAGCAGACAGCTTCAGAGAAACTAAATTTGGAGGAGAGAAGGGACCCTGAATCAGAAGGTCCTTACTCAGAGGCAGTCTCCAAGGTGGAAGAGATGACAACTCCTCTAGGTCTGCATACCAGGTCCTGCAAGGCCATGCAGGGGCAATTAGATTACCGATTCTCTCTCCTGTTAGATACGAGCAATGACTCATGGAAGGAGGGCAAACGGAGGAAACAGGTATGCCAGCTTGAAAACCCAAGGAACCACCAAAGCATCTATCAGAGAGGCCTGAGGATCTCTTTCCAACCGTACCTTGGCAGCTTGGCAATTTGCAGAGACGCCATCAGATCCAACTCCGGCACCCCCATTGAACACCTCTGGATGAGTTCCCACTCCCCAGGATGAACAATCTGTTTGCTCAGGAAAACAGGTCCCAGTTGTTCACTTCTGGAATGTGGATGACAGATAGACAACAATTGAGAGCTTACTGAACAATCCAAGTCACCTCCTTCATGGCTAACAACCGAGGCCAAGCCATCAGAGCATTGTAAAACGCTCTCAACTCCAAGATGTTAAGAGTCCATATGTATGTCAATTAAAATAACAATGTATGTATATAGTTATGCAATGTAGTTGAAGAATGATACATATTGAAAGAATGAATTTAAAGGATGAATGAATTTAGAGCTGCGGAATCTGTTGGCGCTCTACAAATAACCGATAATAATAATAATAACAATAAAAGGATAAAAATATTTTTGCATAGGAGATGCGATAACTATTAAATTATACAAGGGGGCGCTGGATGTATCCTAAATGTATGGCGCCAAACCAAGTAGTTTAAAAAACATAATTTATGCTTACCTGATAAATTTATTTCTCTTGCGATGTATCGAGTCCACGGATTCATCCTTACTTGTGGGATATTCTCCTTCCCTACAGGAAGTGGCAGAGAGAGCACCCACAGCAGAGCTGTCTATATAGCTCCCCCCTTAGCTGCACCCCCCAGTCATTCGACCGAAGGCTAGGAAGAAAAAGGAGAAACCATAGGGTGCAGTGGTGACTTTAAGTTTAAAAAATAAAAATATATATGCCTGTCGTAATAAACAGGGCGGGCCGTGGACTCGATACATCACAAGAGAAATACATTTATCAGTTAAGCATAAATTATGTTTTCTCTTGTAAGATGTATCGAGTCCACGGATTCATCCTTACTTGTGGGATACCAATACCAAAGCTTTAGGACACGGATGAAGGGAGGGACAAGACGGGGACCTTAAACAGAAGGCACCACTGCTTGTAGAACCTTTCTCCCAAAAATAGCCTCCGAAGAAGCAAAAGTATCAAATTTGTAAAATTTGGAAAAAGTATGAAGCAAAGACCAAGTCGCCGCCTTACAAATCTGTTCAACAGAAGCCTCATTTTTAAAAGCCCACAGCTCTAGTAGAATGAGCAGTAATTCTTTCAGGAGGCTGCTGTCCAGCAGTCTCATAGGCCAAACGGATGATGCTTTTCAGCCAAAAGGAAAGAGAGGTAGCCGTAGCCCTTTGACCTCTCCGTTTACCAGAATAAACAACAAACAATGAAGATGTTTGACGGAAGTCTTTAGTTGCTTCTAAGTAAAACTTTAAAGCACGAACCACATCAAGATTGTGCAACAGACGTTCCTTCTTTGATGAAGGATTAGGACACAGAAGGAACAACAATCTCTTGATTGATATTCTTATTAGAAACAACCTTAGGAAGAAAACCAGGTTTGGTACGCAAAACCACCTTATCTGAATGGAAAATAAGATAAGGGGAATCACACTGTAAAGCAGATAGCTCAGAAACTCTTCGAGCTGAAGAGATAGCAAGTAAGAACAAAACTTTCCAAGATAGAAATGTAATATCTATGGAATGCATAGGTTCAAACGGAACCCCTTGAAGAATTCTAAGGACTAAGTTTAGGCTCCAAGGCGGAGCAGCAGGCTTAAATACAGGCTTAATTCTGACCAAAGCCTGACTAAAAGTTTGAACGTCTGGGACATCTGCCAGACGTTTGTGTAGTAGAATAGACAAAGCAGATATTTGTCCTTTTAGAGAACTAGCTGATAATCCCTTCTCCAAACCCTCTTGGAGAAAAGACAATATTCTAGGAATCCTAATCTTACTCCACGAGTAACCTTTGGATTCACACTAAAAAAGATATTTGCGCCAAATCTTATGATAGATCTTCCTGGTGACAGGCTTTCTAGCCTGAATCAGGGTATCAATGACCGACTCAGAGAACCCATGCTTTGATAGAACTAGGTGTTCAATCTCCAAGCAGTCAGACGCAGAGAAACTAGATTTGGATGTGAGAACGGACCTTGGATTAGAAGGTCCCGCCTCATTGGCAGGGTCCACGGTGGAACATGCCCACTAGGTCTGCATACCAAGTCCTGCGTGGCCACGCAGGTGCTATCAGAATCACCGAAGCTCTCTCCTGCTTGATTCTGGCAACCAGACGTGGAAGGAGAGGAAGCGGTGGAAATACGTAGGCCAGATTGAAGGACCAAGGTACTGCTAGAGCATCTATCCGTACCGCCTTGGGATCCCGGGACCTGGACCCGTAACGAGGAAGTTTGGCATTCTGACGCGACGCCATCAGATCCAATTCTGGTGTGCCCCATAGCTGAATCAGCTGAGCAAATACCTCCGGATGGAGTTCCCACTCCCCCGGATGAAAAATCCGCCTCCCAGTTCTCTACTCCTGGAATGTGGATTTCTGAGAGATGGCAAGAGTGATCCTCTGCCCATCGGATTATTTTGGTTACCTCCATCATCGCTAGAGAACTCCTTGTTCATCCTTGATGATTGATATAAGCTACAGTCGTGATGTTGTCCGACTGAAACCTGATGAATTTGGCTGCAGCAAGCTGAGGCCACGCCTGAAGCGCCTTGAATAATGCTCTCAGTTCTAGGATGTTTATCGGAAGAAGAGATTCCTCCCGAGACTCCAGTTCCAGACTGCACCCCAGCCTAGCAGGCTGGCATCTGTCGTTACAATGAGCCACTCTGGCCTGTGGAAGTACATTCCCTGAGACAACCACCAGAGCAGAGAATCTCTGGTCTCCTGGTCCAGATGCAGTTGAGAAGATAAATCTGCATAATCCCCATTCCACTGTTTGAGCATGCATAGTTGCAGTGGTCTGAGACGTAGGCGGGCAAAAGGAACTATGTCCATTGCCGCTACCATGAGTCCGATTACCTCCATACACTGAGCCACAGATGGCCAAGAAATGGAATGAAGAGTTCGGTAAGTGGTTAAGAGTTTTGATTTTCTGACTTCCGTCAGAAATATTTTCATTTCTACCGAATCTATCAGAGTCCCCAGAAAGGAAACTCTTGTGAGAGGGAAGAGAGAACTCTTTTTTTATGTTCACCTTCCACCCGTGAGATCTCAGAAAAGCCAACACAATGTCCGTGTGAGACTTGGCTAGCTGAAAAGTCGACGCCTGAATTAAGATGTCGTCTAGATAAGGCGCGATTGCTATGCCCCGAGGTCGTAGAACCGCCAGAAGGGACCCTAGCACCTTTGTGAAAATTCTTGGAGCCGTGGCTAACCCGAAGGGAAGAGCCACAAACTGGTAATGCCTGTTTAGAAAGGCAAATCTGAGAAATTGATGATGATTTCTGTGAATAGGGATGTGTAGATACGCATCCTTTAAGTCCACGGTAGTCATATATTGACCTTCCTGGATCAGAGGCAGAATAGTCCGAATAGTCTCCATCTTGACTGATGGAACTTTGAGGAACTTGTTTAGAATTTTGAGATCCAAGATTGGTCTGAAAGTTCCCTCTTTTTTGGGAGCCACAAACAGGTTTGAGTAGAACCCTAGTCCCTGTTCCTCTTTTGGGACTGGGCGGATCACCCCCATGGTAAGCAGATCTTCTACACAGCGTAAGAACGCCTCTCTCTTTGTCTGGTTTACAGACAATCGAGAAATATGAAATCTCCCCCGTGGAAGGGAGAGTCTTTGAATTCCAGAAGATATCCCTGGGACACAATTTCTAAAGCCCAGGGATCGTGAACATCTCTTGCCCAAGCCTGAGCGAAGAGAGAGAGTCTGCCCCCTACTAGATCCGGTCCCGGATCAGGGGCTACCCCTTCATGCTGTCTTAGAAGCAGCTGTAGGCTTCTTGGCCTGTTTACCCTTGTTCCAAGCCTGGTTAGGTCTCCAGACTGACTTGGATTGGGCAAAATTCCCCTCTTGCTTTGCAGCAGAGGAAGCCGAAACCGAACCACTCTTGAAGTTCCGAAAGGAACGAAAATTATTTTGTTTGCTCTTCATCTTATTTGATCAATCCTGAGGAAGGGCATGACCTTTCCCTCCAGTGATATCTGAAATAATCTCTTTCAGTTCAGGCCCGAATATGGTCTTTCCTTTGAAAGGGATGTTCAAAAGTTTAGATTTTGATGACACATCAGCAGACCAGGACTTAAGCCATAACGGCCTGCGTGCTAAAATGGCAAAACCTGAATTCTTTGCCGCTAATTTAGCCAGTTGAAAAGTGGCATCTGTAATAAAAGAATTAGCCAACTTAAGGGCCTTGATTCTGTCCATAATCTCCTCTAATGGAGTCTCCATCTGAAGAGCCTCTTCTAGAGCCTCAAACCAGAAAGCAGCTGCAGTAGTTACAGGAACAATGCACGCAATAGGTTGAAGAGAAAAACCCTGATGAACAAAAATGTTCTTCAGGAGACCCTCTAATTTTTTATCCATAGGATCTTTGAAAGCACAACTGTCTTCGATAGGTATAGTTGTACGCTTAGACAGAGTAGAAATAGCTCCCTCCACCTTAGGGACTGTCTGCCACAAGTCCTGCATGGTGTCAGATATGGGAAACATTTTCTTAAAAACAGGAGGAGAGAACGGAATACCTGGTCTATCCCACTCCTTAGTAATAATATTCACAATCCTCTTAGGAACTGGAAAAACATCAGTGTAAACAGGAACCTCTAAGTATTTATCCATTTTACACAATTTCTCTGGAACCACTATAGGGTCACAATCATCTAGAGTCGCTAATACCTCCCTGAGCAATAAGCGGAGGTGTTCAAGCTTAAATTTAAAGGTCGTCATATCAGAATCTGTCTGAGGAAGCATCTTTCCTGAATCAGAAATTTCTCCCTCAGATAACAAATCCCTCACCCCTACTTCAGAGCATTGTGAGGGCATATCAGATACGGCTACTAAAGCGTCAGACGGCTCAGCATATTTTCTAAACCCAGCGCTGTCCCGCTTTCCTTGTAAACCAGGCAGTTTAGATAAAACCTCTGTGAGGGTTGTATTCGTAACTGTGGCCATGTCTTGTAAAGTAAAAGAATTTGACGCACTACAGGTACTTGGCATCACTTGTGCGGGCGTTACTGGTTGTGACACTTGGGGAGAGCTAGATGGTGAACCCTCATTTACTTCTGACTGAGAATCATCTATTGCTCTATTTTTAAGTGCTAATATATGTTTTTTATAGTTTATAGACATATCAGTACAATTGGGACACATTCTAAGAGGGGGTTCCACAATGGCTTCCAAACATATTAAACAAGGATTTTCCTTGGTGTCAGACATGTTAAACAGGCTAGTAATGTAACAAGCAAGCTTGAAAAACACTGTAATCAAATTAAAAAACACTTAGAAATAAAACATTACTGTGCCTTTAAGAGAAAAAAAGCTGCACCAGTTCTGCAAAACAGTGTAAAAAAGCAGTAAACTTAACAAAATTTTTACAGTAGCATTATAAAGGCTTAGTAACTTTGCACAGCTATGTAAATAAACAATTAACCCTTTAATGGCAAAAACGGATTGAAAAAACGTTAAACCCAGTAAAAAAAGACTTTCAGCACCATGCCACAAGCTTTGCTGTGGCTCCTACCTGCCCTTCAGAACGATTTGTGGGGGAAAAAAATTCTTTAACAACCCTCAAACACAGCAGAAACGACAGGATAAGCAGTGATATGTCTCAGAGGAAAGGAAACTGCGCAACTGAGGCACGAAAATAGGCCCCTCCCACCTCACTATGTTTTGAGGCCTATCAGAGAAACACCAGAGTGTCTCTAAATTAATCATGTGAGTTACAAAACTCAAAACCAAGCTACAATGACCCCTTTAGTCCCTTCAAAAAACGTTACAAATGCATCAAAAAACAAAACGTTTTTTCCTAACAGTGTCACCAGTAACTAATGAGCCCTTCAAGCAAGCTGAAATTCCTATTAAAGTAACTGAATACAGCTTACCCTTCCCTCATGGGGATATTGCCAGCCTTTTCTAGAATTAACACAGTCTGTCTAGAAAAAAATAGACTGAACATACCTCATATGCAGCTTACCCTGCAAACTGTTCTCCCAACTGAAGTTTTCCAATGCTCTTCAGGCCTTGTGAGAACAGCAGTGGATCTTAGTTACAAAGTGCTAAGATCATCCTCCTCCTTGCAGAAATCTTCATCCCTTTTCTGCCAGAGAGTAAATAGTACACACCGATACCATTTAAAATAATAAACTTTTGTTTATTATTAAATCTAACATTTTAGTCACCACATAGCTCTTTGCCCTTCCTAGCAGTTAAGCAGGCAGAGGGAATAACTGGGGGGTGGAGCTAAGGGGGGAGCTATATAGACAGCTCTGCTGTGGGTGCTCTCTCTGCCACTTCCTGTAGGGAAGGAGAATATCCCACAAGTAAGGATGAATCCGTGGACTCGATACATCTTACAAGAGAAAAAGGCTTTTCAGTGTATGATGTGTATAGCATGATTAAGTGATATTGATCACGCAACGTAGCTAGATCCCAACCTACTGGTTGTAAAATGGCTAAGTTATTTGCTGTTAGCTGGACATGCCGAGAAAGGAAAAGGAATAAATCCTTGATAATCGGTTAGAAATCTTCTCCTAGATAGAGAATCTATTAAGCCAAAAAAAATCTCCCTTGTAGATGAAACTCTTCTCCAGATTCATCTCCCATCTATGGGAAAGAAGATTGGACAAAATCTCTTGAAAGAGATTGCTCGTAAAAGGATGACAACAGAATTATATATTGTCCAGAAGAGCACCCTTGCAATACTCCAAGACCTAAAGGTCTTCCTAGGATGACAAGACTCAGAAATTTGAGAAGTTCCCGAATAATGGGAAAAATAAATACACATCCGTCAGGTCTATGTTCGTTATGAACAGGCCTCCTTGCTACCAAGGAGAATGGATACAACTTTGAAGAACAGAACCCGAGAAACATGAGAAAAACACCTAGATCCCATTCCCAGACTGGAACTGGAACTATCATTCCCAGAGAGGAAGATCCTGAACCCAGTTCAAGGAATGCCTCTCATCACACCTGGATAGCAGATACTCTAGCAGTAGAAATCTGCCCATGGGAGGAAATCTTAGATTAGACAAAGTGTGGTTGGATTCCAAAGACATGGCGGACCCTACAGAAAAAGGAAAACTTTCCTTTAGTCTTGCTCTCTTAAGGAGTGGTAGAAAAACCCTTTTGCCACCCGGGAAGTCTGCTAGACCAAGTCCAAAACAAGGACTCATTCTTAAAAGGAAACACCAGAAGCGTTGATTTGGAGAATACAAAATATTGAACCTGCCACCGCAGAACTAAAAGGCCTAGGCTGTACCACCAAGCCACAGGTAGACTTCTCAGCCACAATGCCTGGCGGGCTAGCACAGCAAGTCAAAAAAGACAAGGCATTGTTCTAAATGAACAATTAAACTTCCAGCTTCTTATCCATGGATCCGTAAAGGGGCAGCTACCCTCCATAAGTTCTCAACCATAGTTGAAAAGCTCCCTTTTACTTAGAGCACCGTGCACTTTAATGGAGTAAGTGACAGGAAAATCCTTTAAAAGGACAGGAAACATGGAGAAAGGTATCCCTATTCCTGTGAAAGCATCCGAGGTACGTCTAGAAACACTTCCCCATAGGAAGGAACATCATAGAAATGATAAAGTTCACAAAACTTTCAAGGTTGACAACGACAAGGGTATTGATGTTGTCCAAGTAGCCAAAAACCTCCTTTAACAGTACACGAGGTGTGCAAGCATACATCTGAAGTAGACCACTTCAGCATCAGATGAAGGAATTACACTGTCTTATCCTCAAGCTACCAGCACTCAATGTAGCAGAATGAAGAGCAGAAACCTTACTATCTGAATCTTCAAATGTCCGCTTGCCTTTTCCCTGTAGGTAAAGAAAAAAGATAAAGCCGTAGATACCGCAGAGGGCACCTGGGCTGCAACATCTGTAGGCAAATAACTCTTCCAGGAGCCTGAGAGGAATCGCAGGGCACTGCATGTGACGCCATAAAGCTTGGGACTAGGGCTGAAACAACTAATCGAATAAGTCGATGATAATCGATAATGAAAATAGTTGTCAACGATTTTCATTATCGATTAGTTGGGCTGCTTGCAGCACAAAGCCACACTAGAAAAGGCGTGCCTATTGCCGAGCAGGGAAGCGATCAGGGAAGACGTGTAGGAGAAGTGAAGTTAGAAGTGCGATAGAGAAGAAAACTGCAGGATGTAATTATTAGCCGTGACCAATCCAGCTTTCGGGTCAGCTGATGTGTGTGCAGGAAACTGACAGAGTGTCAGAGATAATAAACTTCCCGGTATACCCGAGCATACTTTGTGGGACAATAACCTTTATGTTGGAAGTGATCAGTATATTTAAAAGCTGCTAGTGGTTATTGATATTATTAGCTGTAGCTGGCTGCCACTTAACGTTGCTTATTACAGCTATTGCATGAACTGCTGACTCAGTGACTCCAAATGATTAATAATGTTCTTTTTGCTAATTATATTTTTTGTTGTATGCTCAGTTTGAGCGTCTCTTGGCTTTAGAGTTAGATAAAAAAAACAGTCAGATCAGAGCTAATGGATTTCTATCCTTGGGTCGCAGCAAGTTACTTGATCCGGGACCCTCACCTTGGCCCCTCCCCTTCCATGCGATCCGGTCCGGTGCCCGCAAACTCCTCACACCTTGTGCGATCCTAACAGAGGCAGTGTTGTATGCAGTCAGCAGTTGATGTTTTTTTAATATGAGACTAGAGCGGTCTGTTAAGATTGCATGGGGTGTGAGGAGATTACCGGGACCGGATCGCATGGAAGGGGAGGGGCCAAGGTGAGGGTCCAGATCAAGTAACTTGCTGGGACCCAAGGGGAGATAATCCATTAGTTCTGGCCTGACTGTTTTTTTTATCCAACTCTAAAGCCAAGAGAAGCTTGAACCGAGCATACAACAAAAAATATAATTGGTAAAAAAAACATTATTAATCATTTGGAGTCACCGAGTCAGCAGTTCATACAATAGCAGCTGTACTAATAAGCAACTCTAAGTAGCAGCCAGCTACAGCTAATAATATCAATAACCACTAGCAGCTTTTAAATGTACCGATCACTTCCAACATAAAGGTTCTTGTCCCACAATGCCCTCTGTTTTTTCTGATCTAAACTCTAAAGCCAAGAGAAGCATTACCTTTCTCTTGCAAGTTAGTGGTTAAATAAGTCACCATATACATGGAAGGGTTAGACATGGGGTGAACAGTGCTCTGAAAGCAAAGATAAAAGTGGCACACATAGTGAAATCAGCAATCAGGAAACCAACAAAAGAACAATAAATTAAATATTGAAGTTAGAGTTATTTTTCCCATTTTGTGACTAGAATACCATGCTGCACAATTTATTTTTGGAGGATATCTGAAATATAATAAAAAATATTTAGAACAAACTGAGCACAAATACTAATTGATATTATGCTATTGCTAATGCTAGTGTAAAATACTGGATATATTCTTTAAAAATGAGTGAGTCAGAATCAGACTAACTCCCTCCCACAGTCATACTGTGCCCCCAGAATCAGATCAAAACCCTCACACCCTGCAGTCATACTGTGCCCCCAGAATCAGAGCAAAACCCTCACACCCTGCAGTCATACTGTGCCCCCAGAATCAGATCAAAACCCTCACACCCTGCAGTCATACTGTGCCCCCAGAATCAGATCAAAACCCTCACACCCTGCAGTCATACTGTGCCCCCAGAATCAGATCAAACCCTCACACCCTGCAGTCATACTGTGCCCCCAGAATCAGATCAAAACCCTCACACCCTGCAGTCATACTGTGCCCCCAGAATCAGATTAAAACCCTCACACCCTGCAGTCATACTGTGCCCCCAGAATCAGATTAAAGCCCTCACACCCTGCAGTCATACTGTGCCCCCAGAATCAGATTAAAACCCTCACACCCTGCAGTCATACTGTGCCCCCAGAATCAGATTAAAACCCTCACACCCTGCAGTCATACTGTGCCCCCAGAATCAGATTAAAACCCTCACACCCTGCAGTCATACTGTGCCCCCAGAATCAGATTAAAGCCCTCACACCCTGCAGTCATACTGTGCCCCCAGAATCAGATTAAAGCCCTCACACCCTGCAGTCATACTGTGCCCCCAGAATCAGATTAAAGCCCTCACACCCTGCAGTCATACTGTGCCCCCAGAATCAGATTAAAGCCCTCACACCCTGCAGTCATACTGTGCCCCCAGAATCAGATTAAAGCCCTCACACCCTGCAGTCATCCTGTGCCCCAGAATCAGATTAAAGCCCTCACACCCTGCAGTCATACTGTGCCCCCAGAATCAGATTAAAGCCCTCACACCCTGCAGTCATACTGTGCCCCCAGAATCACATTAAAACCCTCACACCCTGCAGTCATGATTTAACACCTAATCTGAATTTCAAATAAGCATTGTTTTGTTTCTGACAAATTATTTTTTTCTTCTCCCATTTGCCGGCCACCTGTATCATCATGTGACAGACGTCACATCAGCCAGTCACAGACTAGTATATGTATTCCCTGTAAGCTTTTTTTTTATAGTTTTTTTTTTTTTTTAACTGATTAATCGAAAAAATAAATTGACCAACTAATCTATTATGAAAATAATAGGTAGTTGCAGCCCTACTTAGGATGTTTAAGGAGAAAGCTGCGGCATTGCTTTAACAGCATCATCCTGGGAGACATGAGGCTCAAACCTATCTGTACATTCAATAGTATTTGCTAAACCAGGGGTACAGAAAATATTGAATATTGTCTAAGATAATGATTAGACGCACAAGGCTCTAACCAAGAATATCTTTAATTCTTTAAGATATATTATAAGTATGAAGGACAGATGTTCCTCAAGAGCCAATAAACTTTTTTTTTTTTATTAGTACAAAAAAAAAAAAAAAAAAAAAAAAAGAATGTTACTGAAAACCCCATACTATAATCAAAGCCCACTATATTATAAAGCAATGCAAAGTTATTAAGACACATCTGTTTGGACACTCTAAGGTCAGATTCAACAGTGGGTTTTACAGGTTGTAGCTCTGTTCTTAGCTGGTTTAGCCACTGCAGAGCCTTGTTCTTACTACAAACCGAGATATAACTCAGAATGGAACAGAATGATCATTCCCATTACAATATCAGAATATGCTTGCTATTTATCTAAAAGTCAGAAAAAAATTACTCTGCTCCATTCTCAGCCGGAGAACAAGGCGGCGTCACCGAACTAAGCCCGGCAAGCTCTAAAAATGGCGCTGCTCCGAATCCAAAGAAGGCAGAGCCAAGATATCGGCACGGCATGAAGCGCTTCATTCTGCCGAAGAGGAGCATAAAACATGAAACCTAAGCTCTAAAGGCTCCGCTCCTAACAAGAGGACTTCCTGCAGGGCAAAGATTACAACGTTACAGCTGCTTTTGTTGAAAGAGGAACACATCTCCAGCCCCATAGGAGTAGCGCCACTATGAAAGACAGCGCTCTCCTAAAGTCCCCGTCAACATAATAAAACAGGTTGTTCAATCTAAGGGACATTGAGGGGCTGCCAAACATACTACAGGTCTGTCAGTCCTAAAGACCGTTCTCAGAGAATAATTCTGCTAAACGAATTTTTGGAACTGGTTTGCCAGAGATTGCTCACAAATCATTTCCAAAGAGCTATTAAAACTTCAGTTTGAACCCCCATAGATGGTCCCACAAGGATGTTGGTCCCATATTAAAGGCAGAAGGCACTTAACCCCTTCAGTGCCAGCCTCCTAGCCACAGAAGACCCTAAGGCACTATCTGCAATCTGTTCGTTCGGCAGGACGACGACTTACCCGGTATGAGAGGATGCCACTCCTCACAGAGACCTGTAAAACAAAGAAAGAACAGAGTAAACCTACTCAGGCTTTCTATACCAGGGCAGCAACATGTTCGGAAAACCAGCAATGCCTTCCTAACTGCTTTAAAGGGACACTGAACCCAAATTGTTACTTTCTTGATTTAGACAGAGCATGCAATTTTAAGCAACTTTCTAAATTACTCCTATTATCAATTTTTATTCGTTCTCTTGCTATCTTTATTTGAAAAAGAAGGCATCTAAGCTTTTTTTTGGTTTATAACTCTGGACAGCACTTTTCTATTGGTGGATGAATTTATCCACCAATCAGCAAG